>NC_061120.1:67815803-67925205 GCF_002878395.1 Capsicum annuum
TCTTATCATTACACTTCTATACCCATACTTTTAACTATAAGAAAGTTCTACTATTTATGAATCATAACACTCTAGGTGTCAATATCTCTTAAATGCAAACTCTATTTAACAATCTAGGTTCATACTATCTCCTCTTATAAGCGCTATCTGTATTGAAGGGTTAATGAGGAATATGAATACATTGCCTTAACTGAACAACTCATAAAGATGAGCAAATAACTTTCAACTTGAGGAACTTATAACACACTAGTGAGCTCCTCTCAAGCCCCTTGTGTGAATTTTAAAGTTATTGATAGTAAATTTGAGAGCATCATCTTTAGAGGAATTGGAACTTACTAATTATGTTATCTCAAGAATATAAAATAGATGGAGAAGTATGGATTAACACATGAATCGATAGAAGTTTCTAAAGGAACAACTTTACAACACGATCTAGAGTATGAAAGAAAAGAAAATCTTCTTAAATGCCCTGTATCCTCTCGAAGAAAAGTACAGACGCCTCCATACTATTCCGTAAGACTCTACTAGACACGAATTCAAAGACACCTTAGGACACTTGAACTCTGTACCCTGATACCAAGTTTGTAACATCCTGAGACTACCCATAGACGTCACGTGGTGCTTAGGACCACAAGTGATCCCAAGCTAACCCATGAACTGGCATACTGTTAAGCAACTGATTTAAATATGTATAAGAAACTGAGTTTATTATGTGGAAACATAATCATGATAAAATTTGGGAAAAATACAACACTAATTAATTTTACATTCTGATAAAATTGAATAGCGAAACTAAAATTATAAGACTGACTCTGACTGACATCTGTGAAGCCTCTACTATATTGACTATAGATAGCTAGGACGCGAATCCAACTACCACTTATCAAAACAAATGAATAAGGAAGTAAAGTACTTATTAATATCTAACTAAAGTCCCCAAAGTAGGAGGACTCATCATCTGTTCATTAGAATCTGCAATTGTCTGATCGTGATATATGATCTACAACTGAACTGGTACCTACATTATTAAACAATGTAGCACATAGACGTATATGTGGATCAGTACTTTGAAATGTACTAAGCATGTGTGGATGAATGCATAAGTAAAATAATAAATGCAATAATTCAAATAAACTTTCAAAAATGGCATGCTAAATGTGAGTGACCCACCTTGGCTTGGATAATAAAAGCTGACAAATCATAAATCATGAGTAATAAAGCATAAAAGAAATTTTTGTGAGCTACTACACTTAGTTCCAATAAACTGTACTCTTATTCTGTTCTTCAAATCATGTAAGCTAAGTGAAAAGGGCTCACTTTTATCAATCTTAAAACGTAAAGCTGAAATCTGATAACTAAAGTCTTAAGTAAGACAATGTCTGAGTAAATTTGTGAGGCTTTACATTTAGTTTTCTCAAAACTGTTCTAACATCTTGATTTTAGACTTAGGGGATCTGGGAGGTTCTTCTAATCGACATACACCATGTGAGCTATCATGATGTCTAACATTATATTCCCCTAAGGGGAAAGTCTCACGTTGAGGAGAGGTGTCAGACTCTTGCCAAAGAGTATAACCTTATCTTAAGTTATCACTGAATTGGCCCAATATGGGCACTTAACCTCAATCCTATGGTGGCACGTAGTTTTGGGGCATGATACCTTAGAATCATACCCAACTCGATGCTAAATACTACTCCTATTATTTTGCTCAAAACTTTAGGAAATCAACCTTAAAATAACATAAGGGTTTGTAATGAAAATCAATTATGCTTCTCTTTCTTTAAATCTCAAACTATATGAATAATGTGGATTCCTTATCTTAGCTTAGGATCAAAAGATCATCTTTCTTTCTTAAATCTTGGTAAACAATTTGTAAAAGAGACTCAAAATCATAATCTTGTTGAGATATCGTTATTTAAACTTAGGTCTTTTAAAACCCATGCAAATTCATAGCAAAACTTCATGCTCAATATACTTCTTGAAATACTTCGACAATATCAAGGTAATGAAATCAAAATCACAATATCATGCTTAAAAATCAATTGAAAATCTGTAAAATCATATCACACGCATAAAGATGTGAAAATAGACATGCATTTCAACATTTAAATCACTTGTGACATCATAATCTTCAAATAATGATAATTGGATATGAACCCTAAATAGAAGCACATGTAAATTCATCTTTGAAAACTAGTTTTGGGCACAAGGATGAAAGAATTATCCTTGTTCATAACTCCACATACCTTAATTTTCTTGAATTGTGAAGAAAACTTGAATCTTGGAACTTGATTGATGAACTTGTAAAAGAAACTCTATTCTTGATTTTTTTTCTTGAAGGTTTATTGAACTAGCAAGCTTTAACTCTTGGATTCTTGAAGAAATATTGAATTCAAAACTTAAATACTTGTGTTCTTGAGAGAAAAGTTGAACTTTTTTCATGGTGGATTGAGGGAGAGTTTATGTGAGGTTTTTGATGATGAAAAGTGGGTAAATAATGCCCTTTGGTGTGTTATAAATCGCACATTGGATGTTTGGGGTTGAGGGGTAAGGACCAAAGTGCCCCTTGACCCTTAAGAAGTTTAAAACAATGTGGGAATGGACCAGGCGCCACCCCCTTTAGTTTGGGGGAGTAGAGCCTCCAGTGCCCCCTCTATTACGGTGCAATAGCCTGGGCAGCACGGGTAAATCACCTCCACTCACTGCCTCTTACGAAAATGGTTATAAATTTTTACTTGGGTATTAGATTAAGGAAAAATTGGTATCGTTGGAAATTTGATTAAATTACCTATAATTTAATGGGTCATGAGCTGAGAAATTCCTCGCATATCAAAAGTTATACATATTTAAAGTTGACCCTTATAGAATCAAATACCAAATTTTGGACGAATCAAAGGGTCTTAGCTCCACTTTGTTCTAAGCGGTTCTTATGAACATTTTTCACCTCAAAAGAACATCAAACATGAGGATAACGATCATGAAACTTATATTCACATGGGAATCATGATTATAACTTATACACGTAGGAGCGAAGGTTCAAAGACTAACCCAAAAATGTGGGGTCTTACAGGTGTTGGCATTCATAGTGCTCAAGAAAAGATGTATTCATGTGTATGACTCGTTGAAAGGTCATAGAGGTCACGATGTTTAGATAAAAGATCTTGCTGAATATTGTTAACTTATTTGACAATATTTGATTTTTTTTTTAAAAAAGAGCACACGGACTGGTATCTACTAGAAGTATACAAAGAAAAGATGGACCATCATATATTTGATGTCTAGTTTGTTGATAGTATTGTTCAAAAAACAATTGGCACATTGTACGTATTATTTATTATTTTAAATATATTTTTTTAGCATAAGAACTCACAGCAACCCATAAACTACCTACTGTTCTATTTTTTAGGGATTGTGGTTTGTTTGTTGCAGTATATGCTGAATATTTAAGTGATGGACATCAAATACCTTCTTCAGACTTTGATCCAGAAATACATCGTACCATATACACATCATTATTATAGGACTATGGTGTGAACAAGGCATCTAATGGATATGTTAGCGATAATCATGATCTACCTAGGCATAAATGCACCTTCATTCCATCTGAGGATACAGAGATGATTGATGTCGAGATGTAGTTGTATAGTATTTGTTGTTTGACAAAAGGATTATAGTTTCTGATGTTTTGGGATTTCTGGATATTTCAAGACTACCAGTTTTATGTATTAAGTTTTTAGTATTTTTGTGGTTAATGTCATGACATTTTAGCTTATGAAATAAAGCATTCCCATGTTGTTCGACCATATTATTTTTTCTGTTCTGACTGTGTTTGTCATTGTTTATTATGTGTTTGATACATTTATAGCTAATTAATTTTTCATCAACTAAGTTAAGGAGTTTAACTGAAATACCATTTATGTTGAAATGCCTTAACAATGAATCAAGCATTACTAATATGAATCAAATGTCTTTAATGAACGCTTAATATAAATCATACATCATTCATAAATGTTTTAATATGTATCACTAGCAAACAATATGTTGAAAATATATCACCAACATTCTAGTTGTGTTAAATTGCCTTAACAATGAATCACGCATTACTAATATGAATCACATAACTTTCATGAAAGGTTAATATGAATCATCTAACATTCATGAATTTTTTAATATGTATCACTTGCAAACAATATGTTGAAAATTTATCACTAACATTCCAGTTGTGTTAAAATGACTTAACACTGAATCGGGGATTACTAATATGAGTCACATAAATTTTATGAATGCTTGATATGAATCATATAACCTTCACAAAATTTTTAATATGTATCAATTTGGAATAATAAGATGGAAAAGTATCACTAAAATTCCAAGATCTGTTAAAATCTCTTAACAATATAACAAGGATTAGTAATATGAATCACATAACTATCATGATCTTGAACAAATCTGCATCTGAGAATAGTTCTAATGAATTATAAATATTGATCTTAAAAAACATTTCTACCTCCATTATAAACAATATATCTCAAGAAACAAGTTTTTGAGAATTTAACTCGAATGATTGAATTCAAAACATTGAACTAACTAAACAATTCGAATTCTTCTTCAAGGAAAAATGTCACATCCCTATTGGAAAAATAGTTGCAAGTGCGTCTGTTATGGCCTTCATGCCCACACTTTCCACAACGATTTGAGGTTGTGGAAAACTTTTCGCTACTTTTATTTTGTCTTCCTTTCTTAAGTCTTCCTAGTGGTCGTTTATATTTTGGAGGCAAAACCACCTCTTTCAACACCTCCAATGGTACATGCCAATCTCGTTTATCGGGCATTGGACATAGTGGAATTTCATAAATCTTGACTAGTGTCTCCTTCTTGTAGTAATCAGAATAGTATGACTTCATTTCCTTTACATGTTTGCTTTTCAAAATAGCAATAGCGTTCGCACATGGTATCTCGTCGAGATGAAATCTACCACAGTTGCATGTTCTATTATCCAACCGAGCTATGTATTTTCTTCCTTCTTCATACACACCGTTATGTAAATAGTTGATTCCCTAATCTGAAAAATATTTTTTAATATAGAGTTACATTAGTTAGCATATTATATGAATCATAAATATTACAGATTAATTACATATAAAAAATGAGTTTTCAAGTGGTGGCATATTTTTACAGATGTATCAAAATGATACATATGATTTACAGATGTATCACTCTGATACATCTGTTATCAGAAAAGCTAAAATAGACTGCAAAGCAACTTAGTTACAGTATAATAAATCGTAAATAACTTACCATCATACGTGATGACTTTGCCTTGTTCAATTGAAGAATTTGTTGAAACTTACCTCCCAATGAGTTTTTAGCAAGAAAGCTAGACCGTTTTCTATTTTTGCGATTCCACGCACCAAATAAGATTCTGGCCTATTCAAGAAAATCTCAAAATTGGCAGTTCACGTGTCTTAACAAGACGAGAGTTGATATATTTTGCAACGTTGGAAGTCATCATCCTTCCCCTATTTATTGGAGCATAAACTCATGACCACTTTTCATATCCAACATTTTCCAGATATACCTTTATTCTATTGTCAATCTTTCCTACCATACACATAAGCTCATTAAAATCATCCAATTTGTACGCTTCAGCCATGGCAAAAAACTGACTGGGCATGTTTATCATTCATATGAATCATCTTTATACTATTAAATCATAAATTTTGTTATGCTTTGCCAACAAATCATAATGCACAATAAGCAAAAAAAAATATGAATCACATATGACAACACACTATATATAGATCCACGTTTTTAAAAGTATCAGAAAACTTAACTTGCAAAAACTAAAATCTACAATGCTGTGTAATTTAGGAAAATTTATCACTACAATTTCCAGTTGTATCAATAACAAATTAAATCCAAAATTGACGATGAACAAGTAAAATCTAACCTCTGTTTGTCAAATCTCTCAACTCTAAAATTGAATCTGCACCAGAAGGATACAGTAAGAGTAAGTACGATCCACTTATACTCAGTAGGTATAATAGGCCGATCGAGCAAAGTAGAAAATAAAGTACACAAAATACACACTAAGGGCACGTCACATGCAATCTGGAAATTCTCCACAATGATAGCTCATACCGCTTTCACTAAAAGTTCTAATATATTACAAATGCAACAATAATACAAAAAGTATAACACAGGTATACATTATATCACACGTAAGTATAAAGCAGAGAAGAACATGTATAAACAGTATGGTTATGTATAAGTAATAGGATATCGAGCAAGTAGACATATAGCAAGTTAATACATAAATTCAATCGCAACATCAATGCAGTAAAGCATATTTAATGTATAAGATGATGATGCTGATGATGATAATGATGTGATGATGATGATGATGCACGAGGTTGACACATAACCTTGAGTTTGGCACACAACCTTGATATTGACACACAATCATTGAGTTTTCTCTGGCATAATCCTTTGGAGAAGATCCATAATATCCAATATCCAATACCAATATTAAGTATTTCTAGGATCTCTAGTATTTCTAGTATTTTCACATCATAAGCCAAACCAGGGCCTGGCCGTGATTGGTATCTCAAGTCCATTGCGGATAGGAGACCACCCCCTTTGTCTAGTCAAACAAAACATAATTTAACTATAGCAGCGGAATTCCAAACATATAATAAGATAGTAATCCATAAAGCCTCTACCAATAAAAAATGATCTAAGTCGGGACATGCATTCGATGATAGATAAAAGAAACCATGAAAAATAGTTTATGACATGAAGTAAATCAAGAAGTAATAAACTTTTGGAAGAAAGAGGCTCACCACTTCCAGCTAACTCATGAACGATTCAAGATCACCTATCTCTACACATGAAAAAGAGAAGTGTCTTCAGTTCCTGCATCGCGTGAGGATACAACATCTGGAGACGGTTAGTGGGTTGAGCGCTAGCATGTAACTCGGAAAGGAATAACGTAATGCCAAGTCAAAACCATAGTAAAAATTCACATGTGCATATTGTACATACAACTATCTATATATAAAAATAGAAGAAAAAATGACAGGTGCCCTCACAAGAAAAATCAATAATTTTCTTTAAAAATTAAACTTAAAATTACAGCTTTAAAAATAGTATAACTGCCACACAACAACCGACCAACTTTATCATTTGAAAAAAAAAACTAAATTAAAAAAATGACAGGATCATCACAAACACACAATTATCACCACAAGTTTCCCATAACACTCTCACTACTTAAAAACTTTTTTTCATTTACGATACTATTTTAAATTAAAAAATGGCAGGATCATGACAAGAAAATTCAAGAATTTTCATTACAAAACTAGTATTTATTATTTTTGAAAATAACACAAAATTTATCTTTAAAAATCAAATCTCAATAATTGGCAAACACAAACACATGACAATCACTACAAATTTCCCACAACACTCCCACTACTTAAAAACTGTTTTTCATTTACGACTCTTTTAAATGTATCTTAATTTTCTGTTGATTGATTTATTCTTCTTACCAAAAAAAAAATTACTGAATACAGATATGGCTTTACAATTTCATCACATCTCACAAATTACAAGCAATTTAATGCAACGGAATTTGAAAGTAAATGTTTTTCGACTATGACAAGTGCCAGATAAATTCAAACCTGAGATACCCTATTTAATGGATATGATTTTACAGGATGCAAAGGTATATATTGTTTTCTTTTTTTCTTTTAAGTTTACTGTTTTCACTTTGTTTTTATTATTAAAACAAAGTCATTCTTTTTAACGTTTTGAATGAATTCAACCATACTAATTTTCATTGTTAATTTAGGGCGATCGTATACATACATCAATTGGCAAGTATGATATAAATATTTTCAAGAACAGATATAGGAACTCAAGTTATATCACATGAACTACTTTGTTGTTATATCAAATTCTAAAGAAATTAAGACTACAGCACACAAATACATGTTGATTTTCATAAAAAATGACTCTAGTTGAGAAAATTATTGATCCTTCATTTAATATAGACATATTTAATTTGCGTCCATTTGACTAACTGAAAATTCAACATAGCATTGATGACACTGAACTATTTTGTAATTATAGACACCCATCTAGAATAATCTTTCAGGATATGGATCATCCCTAGCAAAAATCAGTGTTGATATGACAGAAACAGGCTTCCAAGAGAAGCAAATCTGTAGAAAAATGTCTAATGCAGGAATATGATGATGAATGTAATGACAAACAAGCCAACAACAAGGTTTGCAAAATGATTAAGAAGGAAAAAATATGACGTCGAAACTACATGGTCTACTATATTTACTTTTCTGTAAATTTTAGTTTTAGTTTATTTTTGTCATAGTATAATCTAAGTTTCACATATTATTTACAATCAGTAATGAACAAGTACTATATTAGATGTTAGTACAATATAATGAAAGTATGTGTTATTGTTTCATATTTCATTATCCACTTTGTATGATTCAATCTTATTTTATAGAAATTTAACATCAAATATAACCCATTTACCAAGAACTATATTTTTTACACAAAATTGAGGCAGTGGACATATCAGTCTCCAAGGAAATAATTAGGAATAGATTTGGTAAGATGTTGCTAACATCTGAGGTCAATGTGGACCCAGGGTAAAAGAATAACTTAATTTATTGTAGATTCATCCTTTGTAGATACAAAGAGTTGAAGTTGATAATATAAAAGGGCCATAGAATGTACACCCAAAATAAATATGAATCAAGAAGAATCTTGCACGTGATAATATAGAACTTACATTAAATTTGATGAAACACAGTGTATGTCTTTCTGTCTAAAATCCTTCATCTGCTTAGAGACAGGTTGTCTGTTAGTTCATTAAGACAATGAATAAGAGAACAAGAAACTAAAATTTAGATGACATGCACATGACATAAGAAAACAAAAAATGAAAATCTGAGCAATAAATTAACAAGAGTTTATCTGAAATTTATACGCAATTATAATAACTCATGAACTTACATGTGATATCAATTACAGATGACTCTGAACAGACTGTATACAGAAGCATAATCACCATATTTTTTTAACAATGTAGCAACCACACTATTGATGAACTAGTTCCACAATTAACACAAACACGTACACTAAAATAGTAAATTGATTAACATGATTTCTTTTGCAACAACTAAAACTTAAAACACAAGGTGGACTTTGGCCAGTTATAACACCTTTGCTCTTGATTCCCAATTATGTAATATATCAATTTCCTATTCTGCATAGATTAGTACAATAACTACAGAAGCAAATAAATTATACCATATCAATTAAACAATATTCAACCTCAGAGGGCTAAGCGTTTATACAAATACTAACAGTGAGAGACACAGATAATAAACCTAATAACCAAATCAGCGTATTGCAATATTTAGTTCTGGTAGCATGTTCCCCTTATATTCGGGTAAGTAAATCACATTGGGAGTCTTAGCTAAAGTGAAAGCATTCGCCCTAAAAGCCTCAATATCCTAAACTCAATCAAAACCATACCAGTAGCTGCAATTGCATCACAAATTAATTTAGTAGACTCACTTTCTTCTTCAACCAAAATAATTATCACTCTCCGCTCTTGCTCAGCCTTCATCACTACAATCTTTGACCGCTCTCCCTCTTGTTGGGCAACTTCCTTCTATTCCATAGCCCTAGAGAATTCGGTACCATGTGATAGATATTTTATATCCACATCATCAAGTTTAATATTGAAATTCTTTGAATGATGAATCAAAATCTCACAAACTAATGGAGACACTTGGGGATGCTCGCTGAGAAGCTGATAAGTGTTGAATTGTGCCATGACATATTTGAGATCTTTATTTTCAAAAGATGGATGAATCTTGAGAAAATTGAATGAAAGGTGTCTTTTAAGTCTTGAATGAAGGATTGGTGACATTGTCCAACAGATAGGGTCAAACATCATTAGGAAACTTAATCAAGTTAATTGTGGACTTGATTAATATTTTCAAAACTTTCTAATCATTTCAAAAATACAAATCAACCCAACCCACACCGCGCTTCAATCCAAATTAACCACTCTCTCTTTCTCTCTCTCTCTCGATAGCTTCACTCAACTCACTCCCAACCAACAGTTCTGCAAAATTTCTCCCTTCAACCCCTAACAACTTCTACCTCCAGCGACAAATAGTTGGGCTTCGAGTTCCCCTCTTTTCTCCCTTCAACCCCCGACAACTTCTATCTCCGGTGATAAATCTCTCATCGCTTCAAGTTTCCTTCTTCAATTCAATCAACTTATCTCTCATCTCTCTCTTGATAGCTTCTCTCAACTCTCTCCCAACCAACTGCTCTATAAATTTCTCATTTCAATCCTCGATGACTTCAACATTCGACTACAAATAGTTGGGCTTTGAGTTCTTTTTTGACTATAACCTTCAATTAACGTGAAAACCTTGCTCTCCAGCCATAACAACTTTGAATTCTTCATCGTTTCTTTTCTTCTGGTAAAAATTTATGGCCTTTTTAGTTTTGAAGAAAACAAGAAACTTGAGCCAATTTCTCTTATAGTATTGGTTAACAATTTTAATATTTGTTGCACTAATTTGAAATACGGTTTGAATAAAACTCTAATTTCTGGTATTTCTTCTTTTCTCTTTTCGAAGTAAATTATGATATTTTGTTGTTTGTTGTATTTTTTTGAAGTTTGATTTTTATTGTTTGTGTTTATAAAAACAAAATGACAGTTTGGTTTGATTTGTTCTCTTCTTGTTTTTGGTAAAAATGGTGAAATTACTGTTTTTTGTTGAACAAAATCGTGCTACTGTTTTTTGTTTTCTCCTACATATTACCCATCTGGTGCAATATATTAATCATCTGACGCAACAAATTTATCATATGATGCAACAGATTAACTATCTGATACACTAGAGGAACCATCATACTATAATTCTTATGCAATAGATTAATAATCTGATGCAACAACTTTACCATATGCTGCAACAAATTAAGCATCGGATAAAAAATCTGATGCAACTAATTAACCATCTGGTGCAATGAAAGAACCATCATATTAATGATTTAATGCAATAGATGAACCTCCTATTGGATAAAATCCTATCAACTCTTCGTACAGAAAATATCAAAGACTTGATTTTTCTAACTGATCATTCATCTACCACGATAGACGACCCTATATTGGAAGAAATCTAAACAATATTGACCGTTGATAACTATTCCAATAGATCACTCATGTGTTGAAACAGATGTGTGACCAGTTGCACAGACCATTCATCTTTCTCAATAGATAAGTGATATGTTTTGTATTGTCGTAACAGATTACTCAGCCATTGCTGTAGGTTAGTTAACTGCTCTGACAGATCACTTATAATTGCAACAAATATATGATCTGTTGTATAAACCATTTATCTTTCTCAACAGATGAGTTATATGTTTTGTATTGTCGCAATAAATTATTTAACTATTCCAATAGATCACTTATATATTGCAATAGATGATGTCATAATAGTTGTATGATCTATTTAATAGACCATTCATCTATCTTAAAAAGATGAGTGATATATTTTGTATTGTTGCAACAGATTACTCATCCACTGCAACAGTTTGGTTATATGCTGCAATAGATATACTACCTGGTGCAACAGATCGGTAATCTATTCCAACTGTTATTTTACTATTTTTCTTGTTTGATTTACTGTTATCCTTTTTAATGACGCATTAATTAACAATAATATATTATTTTATGCTCCTGTTAATTTTAGATAATATGGTTTCCAAAAGAACAGAAACCGAATCAAGTCCAAGTAAAGGAACAAGTGAAGCAGCTAGGCTACATCCACCACTCTATAAGCTTGCTTTACAAGCGTTATCTCAATTGAGAGCAGAATATGATGAACACGAGGAGGAGGGATATTTCAGAAGAGATGATGCAAATGCTAATAGCCCTTCCACAGAAGAGCTGGTCAAAACCTTCAGCATTGATTATTATCCTATGAGAATACAGTGCGATGGTGCCGCAGATTTAACAGGTGATTTCGTAGTTAAGTCAACCATGGGAAAATCTTTCGATGTATTCAAAAAAATACTTCGAGAACAAAAGTTGGATGCTTATTTTAGGGACAACTGCTTTGGGAAATATCTTGATTTACCGAAGGACAACAATGCTCATTTCCAAATAAAAATGATATATGAACTTCTTAAGCATAGGTTTATGTATGAAAACAAAGATAAGATGGATGAGGGATAGATAAATTACTATGGCATGCCTGTTTGTTTTGGTTGGAAGGAGTTTGCCATAGTTACTGGACTAAAAGGTTATCCTCCTTCTTAAATTATACCTATTCTAACCCATAAAAAGCACCCGCACACCCAAAAAAGGTAAAGACAAGTCGTGTGATTGTGATGACCTAGTGTCCATTATTGGTCCAAGCTTCAAAAATAAAAATTTGATTGAAGCGTTGAAAAGTAGAGGACTTTCAAAGAAGCACAAATAGTCATTGTGCTTGGTTTGGTTTGTACATAATATTCTTTGGGTGAGATACGTTAACAACAACATAAACCTCGATTTAATAAAGCTCTCTGAGGATCTTGAGGCATTTAATAGATATCCTTGGGGGTATGAAAGCTTCAAAATAACTGTCAAATATTTGTTGACTCCGTTAGCACCAAAGACAGTCAACTTATATGGCTTCCCATTGGCTTTCATGGTAAATGTTTCTTTCTTCTATCATGATATCATTTATTTTTTTTGCTCAATAATGGTTTTGATTTATTGACATTATTTTATAGGCTTGGGCATTTGAAGCCATTACTTATTTGAGATAACAAGTGAACTACCAGGAAGGAGATTCCTGTCCAAGAATCTTGAGATGGTTGTCGGCCAAAACTAATAAAAATGCAAAATTTCTTGATCTCTTCAACCCCTGAAGGATGCAGTAAGTAGAATTATAATTAATTTTTCTTTTAATTAATGATTTTTTTGAATAATCTAATCATCATTCTAATATATGTAATGATTTATGTTAGATTGTGCATCCGTCGCTAGTTCCGATCAATCGAGAGTTGAAGATGCCATTTTTCTTCTTTATGATTTGTGCAAACTTTATCAGACCCTAAGGTCATCGATAGAATAATAATGGAATTGTTTGAAGCAACAACCATTATAAGAAAAATAATTTTGGAGGGTGGCTTGTTGTTGTTTATGGTCTTAATGGTGATGGAGCTATTGGTGGTGCTAGTGGTGCTGCTGTTGGTGCTAATGATACTCTTCTTATAGTATTTAAAGCAAACCATTATGAGTATGATCATACTAGTTACACAGATTTTACCTCTCCAAGAAAATGTTCTGTATGCAAATGTTAAGATTGCAGGGCGAAACATGATGTAGTGATTAATGCTATTAATGAATTCTGCTTCTGTAAAGGAATTAACATCTAAGAGGGGTCTCATTCCATCAAAGAGGATTTTATTTCTATCCGCTCCATTAGAGATTAGGGCTAAGAAGAGAAGGAGAGTGATTTCCAGGGCATTATCAAGCATCCAAAAAAGCAAAATTGCAACTCCTCTGTCTATGTGTTGCATTGAGAAACGTACAATGTCCAAAGGAGAGCAGCACAAGCTGAAGAAGGTGAATATATTATATGTCTTCCAACTGACAAAACAGACACATCTATTTCAACAGATGACACATCTGCTGAAAATTATCAAAAAGTATATACATCTATTGCAACAGTTGACTAATCTGTTGCACCAGATACTTTATCTGGTGCAATATATGTCTCATCTATTTTAGCAAATCAAATAGCTCTTCGTACCGCTTTTATTTGCATTCATTGTTGCAATAGAAATATAATCTATTTGGGATAATTTAAAATGGGAGAAAAACCTGTTTGATTTGCTAGAAGAGATGAGTTATTCTTTTCCATTTTGTTGTATCTCCATGATTAGCATTGACCAATTCTGGCTTTCCAGGTGGATGTAGAAGAAGCTACTACTGAACAACATTGACAATATGCTACTCTTTTTATAGAAATACGGAGAACAGAAAGCGTAGAAACCGCACATAAGCACAATAAAGATCCACGACGAGCAAAGCCAAATTCCATAGTACCGGCTGAAGAACAACTTGTCCATACTGTGTAGATCTTTATAGCTTGAGCCTGTCAAAGAAATCCTTGGTAGTATACTTAAATTATTGTTGATGTATTTGTTGAGATCTGTACCCATAACAATTTTTTATATTTTATTTATTCGTTGACTTATTTCCACTAATTTATGAAGGCTTCGATTTATTTTATTTTGTCTACAAATTTTATTTATTTCTTAGATTTGAACTTATCAATTGAAATGAAATACTAGATTCAAATATTGCCACATATAATGTATCTATTGCAACAAACGACACATCTATTGGAAAAATCAAATAGATTTTAGACATATGTTGCAACAGGCAGGTGATCTGTTAGAATTTATCAAACAGGTCTTCCCACTTTTGCAACAGATAAACTTTAGATAAAAACATTGAGATAATGTAATAGATGACCAACCTATTACAACAGATAAACCATGTATCAAAACAGGTAGGATAACTGTTACAACGGATGGAGAATCTGTTGCATTATAAAAATTCAACTTTTGTTGGACATAAAAAATTGCCACTACGTGTAAAAAGGTTAAAGTGAATTGAATTGAAATAAAAAGAGCGCAACCCATCGACGGTGTTCAGTTCAAACACCTAAAATAAAATAGGCATCAAGTAGACAATATTCATTTTAAACACGTAAAATAAAATAGGCACCAAATATGTCAGTGTCAGTCTGGCACATTTTGCTGACTTGTTGTCACTTGGCCCCCAACGGTCATTTTTTCCTCCCATTGTCTTACATATTTATCTTCCTCCTAAAATTTAACCCTAAATTCCTAAATCTTCTTCTTCATCGTCATCTTTTCTTATCTATCCAAATTCTTCAAATTATTTCTTTCATTTTTTCCAACTGAGCTTGACAATATCGAGCGCATCTTCAACTATTTTTTGTGATAAAATTTTTGATATTGTAAGTGCGGTTATGAAGCTCTATTAAAGACTTATTGAACTCAACAAAATCCGAGTTGTAGGATTTTTACTTGTAAGATTTCAAAGGTAATATTTTTTTTATTTAATTAGTTGATTAATTATTGACTTGTAATTATTTTGTAATTGTGTTCTCTTTTTTTTTATAGAAATTGGGTGGATGCGATTACTTTGATTGGTATGAAGAACGACACCCTTCACAAGCAAATTGTGTAATCTGGGGTTTGTTGAACAAAGTCAAGGCTTCTGAAGAGAAACAAAATCGAGCAAGAAGATACTACATTGTTGCTGTTATTGTTACTGGTTTGGTGTTGTTGGGCACATAGATATTCAAGCCTAATTGCTGAAATTTTTATGGTGGTGTGTATTTGCTACTGGTTTGGTGTTGTCGAGCACATAAATATTCAAGCATAACTGTTGGAAAATATCAAAAAGATTTAGGCATATGTTGTAAAATTTAGGTCATCTGTTGAAAATTATCAAACAGGTCTCCCACTGTTCCAACAGATTAGACTTAGATTGTTAGATTATTCATAGAAATAACATCGGGATAATGTAACAGATGACCAACCTATTGCAACAGATAAACTATCTGCCAGAAGGGATTAAATATATTTTACAACAGATTAACAATCTAATCTATTGCATTATAAAAAAGTCAACTTTCATTAAAAAAATTATTGCCACTACATGTACATGTAATAAAGATAAGGGTGACTTGAAATTAAAATTTTTTATTTCACAGGCTCTTCTATATACACAGACTTCAAGCATCCAGTTAGTACCCCATAAGCCCAGATCTTTTGTAGGTTTTCCACAGCGTTGTAGCACAAAAAAGTCATTGGCTCGACCATTTCTATGTCGGTTAGCAAACATTCAATGTGGGTAAGAGCGTGCGAGCCGCTCGCTTTAGCGGCATCATCTTTTGGAAGGATCATTCCCCTGTTTCGACCTTTAAAATCCTATGATTTCTTCATCAACACTTCCTTTGGCAAATGATGAGGGAAAGATAACTGGAGATGAGCTATATATTGATTCAGATGATGAGGTAAGTTTTGAAATAGATTCTGATCAGGATATTTATGGGGATGCTGAGGTTGAACAACCTGCTAGAAGAGAAGGAAAAGTAAAGAGAACAAAAAGAAATTATAAGAGGATTATGTTTGATCCTACTTGTAAATTAATAGTTTGGGAGCTTGGACTTTGTTTTGCAAATATTGGAGAGTTTAGAAAAGCTCTTACTAGATATGCTGTTCAGGGACATGTAAAGCTAGATAAGTTTGTGAATGAATCAAAAAGGGTTAGAGTAAAGTGTGTAGATGGTTGTCCATGGTTGTTGTATGGAAGCATTGATTCTAGGACAACAGATTTTCTAGTTAAGAAGTAGATTCCAGTCCACAAGTTTAATGGCACAACAAAGAATAAATTGGTGAATTCTAAGTACTTGGCAGAAAGGTACAAGGACAGAATAACATCAGAACCTGGAATTAGAGTTTTTAAGATTCAAGAGTTAGTGAAAAATGATTTGGAGGTATATATAAGGAGGACTCTAGCAAGAAAAGCTAGAAACATTGTGTTGCAACAAATTATGGGTGATCATGTGGAGGAGTTCAAAAGAATTTTGGATTATAGGGATGAGCTTTTAAAGACCAATCCAGGTAGTGCATGTGTAATGAGGCTTAGTGAAGAAGATTTTGAAGGTGGAAGAAAACAGTTCCAATCTTTTTACATATGTTTTGATGCTTGCTGGTGCCAGGAGATGTATTGGGTTTGATGATTGTTTTTTAAAAGGTATTTGTAAGGGTCAATTACTTGTGGCTGTTTGTAAGGATGGGAATAACCAAATGCTACCACTAGCTTAGGCAGTGGTTGAAGTTGAAAATAAATTCACTTGGAGATGGTTTGTTAGGCTTCTGAAAAATAATCTTGAGATGGGAAATGGGTCTGAAGTGACTACTATTACTGATATGCAGAAGGTAACCTCATATATTTTCTCTTATTCATTTTTTGAATTTTTTTTGGACCTGTTTTATACTTATATCAACTAATATATTTTATTTTGTTTAAGGGTCTTGACAGTGCAATTTCAGATTTACTACCAAATACAGAGTAAAGAATATGTGCTAGACATGTTTTAGCCAACTGGGCTAAGGATTGGAGAGGTATTAAAAGAAGAAACTATTTTTGAAAGTGTGCCAAATCTACATATGAGCAATAATTGAGAAGAAATTTAGATCATATGGAGATGTTAGGAGATAAAATTTGTGGAGATCTTCTATGGTACAACATAGAAAGGTAGTCTAAGGTTTACTTCAAATATCACAGTTGTTGTGATAGTGTTGACAATAACATGGTTGAAAGCTTCAACTCATGGATACTAGGGGCAAGATACAAGACTATCATATCAATGCTTGAGAAAATAAGGGTTAAGGTGATGAGAAGAATAAGACAGTTGGGATAGTTTTATAAAACATGGATTACTGATATTTCTCCTATGACACTTAAAGTGTTGCAAGAGAACACATCAAAAGCAATGAAGTGTACTCTTCAGTGGAATGGTGAATTTGGTTTTGAAGTTAAGGATAGATGGAGAAATACTTTTATAGTGAATTTGAGGGATAATACTTGTACATGTAGGTCTTGGATGTTAAAAGGTATGCCTTATTGTCATGCCATAGCTGTACTACACTTTAGAAGGCTAGAAGCCATTAACTATGTTGCACATTGGTATACTAAGGAAACTTACCTCAAGACTTATAGTTACTTTATTCAGCCTGTTACTGGTATGAAAATGTGTCCCAAGTCAACCAATCTTTCTGTTATAACACCTATAATAAGAAAGCTTCCAGCCAGACCCAGTAAATCTAGAGAAAAAGAGCAGAATAAAAATAGGACTGGAAAGTTATCAAAGAGGGGTGTTGAGATGACCTGCAGCACATGTCACAACAAGGGTCATAATAAAAGGAGTTGTCCATTGAATTCAAGTTCCACTATAACTAGTGTGGCTTCTTCTTCAGCAGTACCAAGCACAAGTAAAAGAAGAGGAAGACCAAAAAAATCTACAAATGTAACATTTGACTTGTAATTTAATAGTATTTTAATTCTCTTTTATTTGCTTTAATTTTTTCCCCTTATTATAATTTTTCTTATGTATTGTAGGCTGCTGCAGCAGCAATAGCTACCGGTAGAGAAAAAGGATCACCTACAGCAACTGCTGCTACTGTGGGTGTTGATAGTGAAAAAGAAACTGTAACTTGTGCTGTTGATAGAGCTATTGGTAGAGGTAGAGAAACTGATGCTGCAGTTATTGGTGGAGCTGATAGAGGTAGAGAAGCTGGTGCTATAGTTTTTTGTAGAGCTGGTAGAGGTAGAGGAGCTGGTGTTGCAGTTATTGGTGGAACTGGTAGAGGTAGAGGAGCTGGTGCTGCAGTTGTTGGTGGAGTTGGTAGAGGTAGAGGAATTGGTACTGCAGTTGTTGGTGGAGTAGGTAGAGGTAGAGCAGCAGGTACTGTAGTTGTGGGTGAAACTGGTAGAGGTAGAGCAGCTGGTACTGTACAAGATAAACAGTAATTTAGAAAAAAATATTAAAGGACACAAAGTAATTCAGAAATTCATTTTGAAAGTAATTCCTAATAAAATATAGACAAAGTAATGAATGAGATTATACCTTAATATGGAAAGAGACGAAGCTAAAATCAATTTGATTTTATGTTTTTAAATCTCAAATTTATGCGGCTTAATACAAATCAAGAGAAATCAATTTTATTCTTTGCATCACTTTCATGATTTGAAGAAATTTTGGACTGAAGATGAAGAAGGGGAGGATAAATTAGGGTTCTTTTATAGAAAAATAGATATAACCATTAGGGGGGTTCAAATAGGTATTTAAAAGAAAGAGAAAAAAATTTAAAAAGACAAAAATGAGTTTTTACTCGCTCAACATCGCTCGTTTACACGTGGGCTGTTAAGGGGTTGAAATAATTCACTTTAAAGATGTTAAGGGGGTAAATAAATGAAAGTTAAGTTTAAGTGCTAAAGTGAGTTAGGAGGACAAGTTAAGGGGGAAAATATGTCTTTTCTCTTAAATAAAAGTAATAACATAAATCCCTATATTTTTGGTGTTATATTATAGAAAATCTCCAATTTTACATAATTACTAAAAATTGTAATTATGTGTTTTTCAAGATATATAATTCCATGCATCAACCAATATATGCATAATTAGTGTGGATTTTTGTAATTACTTTGTAAATGTGACGATTTGTGTAAATATATTAAGTTATGGTGTATATTGATGTTATTTATCCTTAAATAAAATAATTGCAATAATTTGTAATTCCTTATTCTCAATTAATCTGATGTATTTTAATATGGCACAACTTAAAATATGTTAAAACTTTTATAATTTTTGGTCTAAATTAATTTATATGTATTTTGTTTGTTCATAAATCATCTCATTAGGAGTCAGAATTAGATTTTAGAATTGTTATATTAAATGCATGATGTATTTTTAAAATAAGTTTATAATAATTGTTAAATTTGACCTATATCTTTTTATTAATTTTCTCTTCCTTTTAAATATACACAAAAAATATTGTTTGAAGAAAAATTAATAAGTAATAAACACTATATACCATATAAAATTTAATATGTATTAAGAATGCTTCAAGTTGAATTAAGAATAAATATACAATATAAAATACCATGGTTATACACATATATTAATTATTATAATTTCTAATTACTATTTACTTTGAGTTACCTAAAAAATATCAAATATTTAATAAGAATTTCACCTTTTTTTTTAATTTAATAACTTCAATAATAAGTTAATACCCAATTTTTAATGCTATTCTAAAAATTATCAACTAAGTTATATTAATGAACACAGTATAATATAAACATGTATTTTTTTTTAATGACAATTACATATTTTTATTTATTCATATCAATTTGGTTATGATTAGGTTGGTGGTAGATTAGGCATACATTGAAATAATATAATAATAGTACTGAGTGAATGTAATTCGATTTTACAAGCTCATACAAAACATTGATATCTTAACGAATACATAGTAATACATTAATATCAACCGCGCAATGTGCGGGTACGTATACTAGTATATGTATAACATGCTGGGGTAGGGGACAAGATTTAGCATGCAAGTAAAATGTTAGCCTGGACTATGTAGCTCAACCGTCACAAACAGGCACCCACGGGCTATATGAGTTCATCTCCCTTCGCTGAAAGGGCCCTAGTGCATGTTTGTCGCACGAATCGGAGGTATCAAAGAAGACTAGGGAATGCCCTAGCTCCACGTCAATCTAGGATACATATATATATATATACATATAAAGTGTGTCACAAACACCCGGTCATCAAGACCAACCCTCAGACCGGTAAACGTGAGGTTCCAGTACAAGTCCTTCAAGACTCACACCTTCACGGCTTAGCTACATAACCCCTTTTAAGCCTATATTAAAATAAGTTTCACAGAACCCTTTTATTAAACCATGGAGTTACACATTATGGCACACCATAGGTATCGTCATACCCTTACGCTTTGCAAGCTTACACTTATGCCATTTTAATTACATTCCATAATCTTGGGGGAATGCCTCGACCCCCTTAATTTATTAAATCAAATTTGGGGAATGCCTCGACCCCCTTGGTTCATCAAATCAAATTTGGGGAATGCTTTGACCCCTTTCAGTTTATCAAATCAACTCGAGGAAATGCCTCGAACCTCGAGGTTTTAATTTTAGTTAAAAGATGGCCAACAAGGCCTTCAAAATCGATGTTCACTGTTTAACCATTTATGCAATGCAATAGTATAGGTGAGTAAGTCAAACCAAGTGACAATTTCATAATTCGAAGCTATTTACATAAGTAGGTTGAGGGACCACAATTATTTAAAACCAATTTCAAGTTCAAATCATCAATTTGGTGGAATGCCTTGACCCCAACTCCAATTACCATACCCATGAAACCCATTAGTTTCAAAAATATTCAATTCAAAGCATGAACTCATAAAAACCATGGAAAAACAATTCACGGATCAACCATTCGAAAACCCTCAACTCATATCAAAACCCACATCAAATCCATATAAATAAATCATTTAAAACACATGCTTTTCATAAAATAAGATTAGGGAAGCGTAACATTCCTGAAAGTACAAAGAATTATGGAGAGAAATAAACCCTCGAGCCCTTAGATGACCAGCTTTGAGGAACCCTAGCTTACTCTTGCCTTGCAAATTTGAGAGAGTGTTTATGCTTGATAAAGGTTGAAAATAATGCCCCAAAGGTGTTTTATGGTCGTGGGTCTTAAGTGGGTAAAGAGGGAAATATCTAGAGTGCCTTTCATTAGAAGCTGAAAATTTGTCGCAAGTGACTATGAGTCACTATACGATTCGTAAGGACTCACTATAACTTGTCACCACGAGTTGTAGTTTGGATATTAGCTGAGGACCACTCTCTAGTGACCCTATGACTCACACCATACGACTCATCAAGAGACCATATGACTCATAAGGTCTTAGTTGTAACCAAGATAGAAGCATTTGGGATATACATTGGTCACCCTACGATTGGTACACTACGACTCGTATAGAGTCATTACGACTCAAAAACCCTAGTCGTAGTCACAATAGAAACTTCAGGCTAGCAAGCTGGTTAGGATACGATTGAGCTCTTAAAGAACCGTATAAACACCTTACGACTCGTATAATGAGTCGTAGTCATGGCAGTAAGCTCAGAACTCAGAGAATTTTCCAAGGACCAGAATTCGGGGTATTCCATTCTTGTATTTCCAGTATTTCTAGGATTTTCAATGTTTCCAAAGCACATACATAACATAAGACACGAATCAAGTACACATACATGACAACAAGTATATATAAAACAATAAAACAAATAAGAGAAATGATGCGTATGATGATATGAAAATTATGAAATAATGTTCACAACCATTTAAAATAAGTATTTCCATAACCAATCCATATGATGTATTTCCACAATCAACCACAATGTTACAATTCCACAACCACTTGAGCCAATGTCCAGTCATTATTTCCACTATCCATGAATTTTCCATATAACTCACATGCCGAGAAAGTATAAATATGTCACAATACATTAAAGGCACCACAATAGGCATTTCTAACAACGTAATACAATTATTCACATGTATTCCAGGCTATCAATATCACATAAGAGCTTGCATGGTCACACATATCACATGATATCTCAGATTCAACAATTATATCACATTAATCCCCCCATACAGTCACAATATATAGATAGCTATTTTTTATGATTAGTTCTCGCCCTTAACATGCATTTTGATATATAAATTAACAAGCTATCCCAGTCTGAAGAGTTAAGCCATAACCTACCTCGAATGTCAAAATCGATCTGTTACACTTCAGTCCCGAAGACCTACTCCTCACGAACGATCCCAAAATCAACTTAAATCCATAAGAGAATCGAGAAATAAATGTTAATCTAGCTTCCCAAGCACCCACAAGCTTCACTTTTAAGCTATCATACTATTTTAGGGTACAAAATCTTCCAAAAAGGGGCTTTTTTTATACTTGCACCAAGTTCACAGGAAAATAAGGCATAAATCGGGCTCCTCAAATGAGTTTTACCATTTATTTGCTAGGTTGCACCAACAACCCGGTGCACCAGATTTTTAAGTCCAAAATGGACTTTGATGGGGTGTCCGAGATTCGTTCAAAATCCAATATAAACAAACAAACTATATAACCACACTAAATTCGATGATCCAAACTCAATAGAAATATTAGAATTTCAAACAAAATATTATTTTCATAGAGTCGACCTCCGAAACCCAAAATTATAATTTTCCAAATTGAGGGTCAAAATGAGATTTAAAAGCAGTAAAACCCAACCAAACATGTTACCACCCTAAAACAAGCATTCGAACGCATTGGCAAAGTTAAACTTTTCATCCGAGGTCATTTAGACCAAATATGGGTCCTACACCCATATTTCTAATTTTCCAACTTCTTGATCAACAGGTCAAAATGAGCTCGGGTACATCGAGACTCAAACCAAAGGTTTACCTAGACTAAAATTGATATTCCAAAGCTGCTGGTACAGTCCATTCATCCGTACATTGCACAAATCATAAGATAACCACATAAGTCCATAATAAGGCTCTCAAAGCCACCAAAAACCATAGTTTTGTACAAAAGGCACCAAAATGCATTGGGAACCATGCCAATCACCCCATACCCCAAAAATACCACTATGCAACTATGGGGAGGAGTAAAATAGTTAAATCACACAAAACACTTATTTCATCAAATTTTTAGGTCAATATATCATCCACCACTAAAAATTTAGTTCGTCCTTGAACTAAGACAAAGAAATACCCGAATCAACAAAGAGCTGGGGATAAGAACTATGCATATCAGAATCGACCTCCCATGTACCCTCATCTACAAGTCGATGTCGCCACTGAACCTTAACCACATGGATACTCTAGAAGGAAGCCGTCTAACATCCCTTGCTAAAATAGAGATGCTCTCCTCAACATAAGACAACTGGTCATCTAACTGAATTGACTCCCAATGAATAAGAGGGGAATCATAAGAAATATAATGATGAAGCATAGAAACCTGAAAAACTGGATGAACAATCGATAAATCTTGGGGCAAATCTAACTCATAATCCACATCACCAATAGGTTGAAAAATCTCAAACGGACTAATATAGCTGGGTCTAAGCTTATCCCTCTTCCTAAACCCATCACACCCTTTTTGGGTGAAACTCTAAGGAAAACACGATCGCTAATACCAAATCTCTAGCAAAGGGTACGGTCAATATAGCACTTCTACCTACTCTGAGCCGCTATTAGTCTATCCTAAATAATTCGAACTCTATCAATGGACTCACGAAGCAAGTCCATACCTCGTAGTATAAACTCCAAAACATTAAACTAACCAACTGGAGAGCGACAACGCCTACCATACAATGCCTCAAAAAGAGCCATATCGATACTGAAATATTAGCTGTTATTATAGGCAAACTCTGCTAAATCCAAATGCTGCTCCCACTAGCCATAAAAATCTATCACGTTTGCACAGAGCATATCATCTAAAATTGGGATAGTGTGCTCTGAGTAATCATCAGTTTAGAGGTAAAATGCTATGCTAAGATCAACCTGAGTGCCCAACTCATCTTGAAAAGTCTTTCAAAAGTGAGATATAAATACCAAACCATGATTTGAAATGATAGACATTGGCACAATATGCAGATGCATAATCTCATGAATATAGATCAAACCTCTTGACCCTAAAAACCCTGGACCAAAATGAAATATGCTGACTTGGTCAATCGAACCATAATGACCCAAACACTATCAAAACCAAGCAAAGAGTGAGGCAAACCAGTCACGAAGTATATAGTGATTCATTCCTATTTCCACTCTATAATAGGTAGCCTCTGAAGTAATCGAGCTGGTCTCATATGCTCAGCCTTCAGCTACTGTCAACAAAGGCAATGAGCTATAAAATTTTCTATATCCACTCTCATACCACCTTACTAATAATGCGGCTTCAAGTTATTATACATTTTAGTCACCTCAGATGGATACAATACCAAGAATAATGGTCTTTTTCCAAGATCAAATCACCCACTCTCGACATACAAACTCAACCACCAATCCTCAAAATACAATCCGAATTAAGTGAGGCTTTCTTAACCTCGCCACTCAATACCTTATCTCGAATTGGCCTCAAACTTGCATCATTAAACTGGTGAGCTTGAATTTGCTTCATCAAAAAAGACTTAGTCTTCACAAAGACCAAAACACACCCAGGGGTCGAAATATCAAGCCTAACCATCTGGTTAGCTAAGGACTAAACCTATAAGGCCCAAGTCTTCTCCTGGTTCAAAAGATATGCTAAACTACCCATGCTAGTTGACTTGCGACTCAAGGCATCCACAACCACATTAGCCTTGCCCGAATGGTAGAGAATAGTCAAGTCATAGTCCTTGAGTAACTCAAACCAATGATGCCGCCTCATATTCAGATCTCACTGGGTGATTAAGTATTAAAGGCTATGATGATCCAATAAAGTCTCATAATGGACTTCATACAAGCAGTGCCTTCATAACTTTAAAGCAATCACAATCGTGCACAACTCTAAATCGTACATTGGATAACTCCTCTCACGGGGATTCAACTAATGAGAATCATACATAATTACCTTACCCTCCTGCTATAATACCCTATAATATTCTAACCTCAATTTAGCTCTTAGTTGCATGCTTAAGGGGTCCAAGGCTTGAACATTTCACCATGTTTTGAGGACTTAATCATTTTCAAGAATCCTAAGCTTTGAAGATTTTTAGTTTGGACTTCCCAACCTCGAAATATTAGTTTTTAAGTTGATTCATGGTTAGGGAGGTTAAAAGTATGTCTCTTGTGAGTTTTGAAATTTTTAAACGAGGTTTGGGCCATGTTTGGATAGCCAAAATAGTGAGGCAACACAATTTAGCTGCGACACATGGCTCCCTCCAATGGTGAGGAGCTCCACGATGTGTTTCTATTTCTTCTAGAGTAAGATATGTGGCACGTTTCTCTCTCCCGTGGAGAGAGAGGCACAATATATGGCTCTGTCCTGCACAATGTGAGTGTTTAAATGCCCAAAAGGCATTTGGGTCATTTTTCCTCATCCTATTTCATCCATAAAACTAATTAGGGATTTAATCAGGGCCTTATTTGCCTCTTTCAGCCCAAATTGCTTTCAAGAAACCCTCATTCTTCCCCAAGAACAAACCCAAGCTTCATTCTCAATAAATCAAGGGTTCAATCTTTTAAGCTCAAGCAATCTTCAGGACTATAGCTATTAGGTATGTAGGAGTTCATCAATGGGTACCTTTCACCCATTGATCCCAAAGAAACCTTTTCTTTTGAGTAAAGTATAAGTTTTTCCTCTATTATGAAGCTTATTATGTTCAAGATGAGTTTAATTCATGGTTTCCACGGTAATTTAAATTCAATCCAGATCCATGTATGATCCCATGAAAGATTAGATTGTCTCATTCTTTAAATTTCAATTTCTCATGTCATTCAAGAGAATTTCATGTTATATCATCAAGTTATGATTTTAGCCATGTAACACATTACTTATCTATATTTTAAGACATTCCCATGGTCAAGTTCATGATTCTCACATGTTTGATAAAATATCTACGCTTTTGGTTTTTGAAACCATGATCCCATACTAGAGTTTTAAGCTTTAATATTGTATTTTACGATCATTCAGTGTTAGAGGGTTATGAACACCCAATACCTTTGTATTTTTACATGATTTCAGATTTTCAATTAATGATTTAGTTAAACCATAAATATTACTATTTACTCAATTGATATAATAATGATGAGCACTATAAAAAATAATGTTCAGTTAAACTTTGTTCAGTTCAGTACTAGTGTTAGTTAAGTTGGGAGTAAGATTTAGCACCGAATGAACCTAGGATAGGGGCTTACCCGCTAGTTAGGACTGAGTCCTTAGTAGCAGTCCCTAATTTCTAAAACTATGTAGTGAGCATAAGATTATGAGATGTCACCCACCAGTTTAGGACCGACACTCTCTTAGGGGTCACCCACCAGTTTAGGACTTAATTCATAGCTATTCGGGACTCATGATTAGTGGATTCACACAGCCAATGTTAGTACCTATGGCATGGTATTGATACCCTTCCAACTGGGGTTACAGGTTAGACCCCGATTAGCTCAGATTGGGGCATGTCAGTTATATGGTACCTCTCATAGGTTCATTCAGTATTTCAGTGTATCTCAATTCAAGTATGCTTGACCAAGTGTACAGGTTTTCAGCCATCCAGTTATACAGATAATATGTTCATAGTACAATTGGGGCAAGGAGTATCATATGATAGAAAGTATGTGTGATGTCCAACATTCTATCCCCGGTACAAGTGGTGGGTACCACTCGTATGATGTGGGTATGATTCAAAGGGAGAAGTCACACCTTCCTGTGAGAAGTTTTACAATTTAAGTTGGGGGCATTCTTGTCATTTCCCCCTTAACCCCTTATGACCCCACAACTTAAAACACTATTGGGACATCATTTACCTTATTATTCTAATCTTAAACACTTAGAAACTCTCTCTAAATTCTCTTAAGCTTTTGGATTAAGCAACAACTAGGGTTTCCTTCAAGGTGGTCAATTAAGGCTCTAAAGGGATGATTTGTCTCCGTATTCTTCATAATCTAAGTTATGTTAATTTATCTTAGGTGTATTTATATACCTAAGCATCATAGTTTACCCATATTTTAGCAAAGTGCCTAGTTTCTTATGTTCTTACTCTACTTCTATGTAATTGAGCTAACCGATGTGATTAGTATGAATTCAGGTATTAATAAGGTAGATGGAGATATAATGGTACTAGGGAATTCGGATGGCATATGACACAAGAGAAAAGTATCTTGTTGAACCAAATGTGGCGCCTAAAAACTATGTCCATAACTAATTTGTCATTTATAATTAGTTCGGGGACTTAGAAGGCAAATATGAGAGAAAAGATTACTAAAAAGACTTGATGCTGAATTTTTATCATTATTCAATAATCTGTAGTATTTTGACCAAAGGAATAGTGACTTAGGATGGAGAGAGAAAATGTTTCTCTCTTGTTTTCACTATTTGCACACCAAGATCGTCTTTTAAGTTTTGGTATGATGAATATTTCTATTGTGATTTCCATTTTATTCATAAGTAGGAAGCCTTGTATCATACAATCTATTACTTTGGGTTTTGAATTCATTATGCATTGATTTGTTTACATCATACTCTCTCCGTTTATCTTGAATTCTCGTGGTTTCAAACATAGAGGATGTGCCTTAAAACACAACTTTTTCGAGAAAAAGGTTGTTGTTCGGAAAAGAGTGTAGTGACAAGAAAATAGGATTTCTAACCCTATTTGATATGTTAATGCCTTAACAGGATTAACTACTTAGAGATTTCGTTTTGTTTTTGTAAACACTTTTGATTTGAGAGAACTAAAGTGAATTAGTCCTTGATGGTTGAGAAACACTAGGATTATGTTATTAAATACAATACGCTTCTGTGTAAGCATGATGCATGTATGAATTCGTAAAGCCCATAGTTAGAAAGTATTGAAAACTACAAGGTGGTCATAACCCTAGCTTGCTATTTCTGTGAATTTGAACACTACCACACATACTTCATCTTGTTAAACTAAAACCATTAATTTGTGAACTGAATCGAATCCTCCCTTTTGTTTTACGGGAACGAATGATTAAAAGTTAACTAATCTGTATATAAATTAATTATCACCATATTCCCTGTGAGATTCAACTCTAACCTAGTTGGGTTCTATATTTGACAGTGACCACTTACTCTCTCATAAGAGAACTGTAATTTGGGCGTATCAAATTTTGGCGTCATTACCGGAAACTACGGTTGTCGATTGAGTTTATGTGTGTTAATTGACTGTTATTCAAGTTTCCTTATTTTATGTTTATTTGTTGTTTTTGTTCATTACAGGATCGTTGTTGTTTATGCCCCAAACTAGAAGTTCAGAAGAACCATTATTACCCTTTAATCCTGAACCTCATCTCATTGAAAGAATGGATAACCAACAAGAAGCTGAAAGATTAGCCATTTTGGCTAATGCTCAATTAAATCAACAGAATGAAAATAACCCAGGTTGGGTACCTAATCTAAATGAAGAGGACCTGGGAGATGATACTTTAATTGACCCGGCTAATAGGAGGTATGCAGCAACAGTAGTTGCACCTGTAAATCGAAATAATCTATTCAGAAGAAGACTAGACTGCCAAGCTGCACAGTTTGATATTGACAATGATGAGGATGATTTAGATGGAACTGGATTTACAAGGGCAATCATTCTACCACCACTAGCTCCTGGAGTGAAATTTAACATCACCAGTACTATGATCCGACTACTAAATTTGAAAGAACTCTTTGGTGGATTACTTGGTGATGATCCAAATCTAGATTTGGTGAATTTCATGCGTATTTATAAGTCATTTGATAATCCTTGAGTAGGACAAAATGCTATTCATTTAAGATTGTTCCCACTGTCTCTATCTAGAGAGAAAACTATGTGGTTGAATGAGCTAACTCCTAATTCGATAACAAACTAGAGACAATTGAAAGGAGATTTCCTAGAAAGGTTCTTTCCGCCCTTAAAAATGTTATAGTTGAGGGATGAGATCAACAACTTTAGGTAATTGGCTAGTGAAGCTTTGCATGATACTTGGGCGTCGTTTAAAAAGAAGTTGACTCAATTGCCAAACCATAAGATGACTGATGAACACTTGATGGAAATATTCTACAGAGCTTTAAACTCACTTACAAAGCCAATAGTGGATAATGCTGCAGGAGAAGATTTTGTGGATCTCACCTTTACTAATGCTACGAATATGTTAGAAAGAATGACTAAGATAAGTAGATCTTAGCATATAAGATTCTCTGATAACAAGTAATACTGGGTCTAATGTAATATCAGCAGAGCAGTGTAGGAGAGAAGAAAAGTGTGATTAGGTTATAGATCATATAAAAACCCAGATGAATCTTCTCACGAAATATTTGCTATCAGGGAATATAGAAAAGGTAAAATCTATGGGGTCTCATGGTAAGAGAGCTGAATCAAACACCGAGGAAGAGTCTAAATACTTGCATAACCAGGGAGTTTCTAGACTGGTGGTCAAGGAAATCACGGTTGGAACTATCAAGGAGATTGGAATAATAAAAGTGACAGGAGTAGACTGTATGTGCCTCCTGGAAGCCGTGATAATGCTTCCACCAGTTCAAGCAAAATGTCCATGGAGGATATGATGGAGAAACTATTAAAGGGAGTTGAGGCAACCAATTCTAGGGTGACTACTATGAAGAGTGACATATCTTCCATGAGTCAACTAGTAAATTCGCACTCAATCACTATTAAACAACTAGAGCAGCAGATAAGCCAATTATCCACAATATTCAACAAAAGATAGAATGGGACTCTACCAAGTGATATAGTTAAGAATTAGAGGATTGATGGATCATGTATGGCTATTACCACTAGGAGTGGTAAGATGTTATCTAGTCTAGGATTGGAGGCATCTTCTTATACTGATGCGGTCAAAATAGATTGGGAGATGGTTGATAAATCTTCAGTAGTGCCTGTGGAGTTAGGAATTTTGGAAAATAAGAGTGTGGAAATAGAACAACCACCTAAGACAAAGCATGTTAGTGATGTGGAGTAAGGCATAAGAAAGGAGGTAAAAGTTTCTCCAGTTGAAATCCCAAGGCCACCAACCCCATTTCCATAATGATTAAAGAAGAAATAAGATGAAGGTAAGTTTAACAAATTCATGGCTATGTTGAAGCAATTGACAGTGAACGTGCCTTTAATTGAAGAACTTGAGCAGATGCTATGATATGCTAAATTTATGAAAGATCTTATGATAATGAAAAGAGTGGTAAGCTACAAACCGATGGATAATCTCCATTATTGTAGTGCTATTTTTACAAGTTCATTGGTGTAAAAGAAGATAGACCCAAGAGAATTCACCATCCATTGTACGATTGGGTCTTTGGATTTTGCTAAGGCCTTAGGTGATCTGGGAACTAGCATCAATCTAATGCTTCTTGCTATTTATAAGAAGTTGGGTTTGGGAAACCTCGCACCCACAAATATGCGACTTATAATGGCAGATAGATCAGTGAAAAAGCCGGTTGGGATTCTACATAATGTACTTATACATGAGGCAAATTTTATATTTCCTGCCAACTTTGTAATTCTTGAGTGTGAAGTGGACTTTGAAGTACCCATAATTTTAGGCAGGCCGTTCTTAGCAACCGAGAAAGTATGAGTTGACCTGGAGTTGAATGAGCTGAAATTTAGGCTCAATGGAAAAAGAGGTTAGTTTTGAAGTATGTAAATCTATGAAATAACAAAAGAAGATGAGTGTCTTTTCAATTGTTGATGTATTCTAAGAAGATGAGTGAGATGTACTAGTTAAGGATAGACCTGTTGTGGAGACCATAGTTGGTTTGGTTGAATTTGCAAGCAAGGATGTGAGTGACTTCAAAGTGGCTAGACTTGGAATAAGGTATTTTCTTGATCCAACAAATAAGGTACACATGGTATCATTGATATATCTTGACGAAGTCTGAGTAGTCAAGATAATAGAGTCGTGCCACGATGTTAAATCAGGTGTTGCATGGGAGACAACCCATGATTTTATTTTTATTTTATCATGTTAAATAAGAATACAAAAATAAGAGTCGAGCCATGACCAAAACTACGATGCTTGGTGGGAGGCAACCCATCCTTCTAATCATTTTTAGTTGTTTTTGATTAAGTGTAGGTGCATGGAGTACTAAGGAGATGATTGGTACCATATTTGGTTTCGAATTGATCCATATCAATGGTGGTAAGTTAGGAGTATCAGTGACATTACATGTAAGTTGGAGTGATTAAATATTAAGGGTCGAGTCATCACTTATGTTAGAGTTGTGACCCAAATTATGTTAATCCACCCCCCAAAGTTTCATGGTGCAACTTTATTTCATGATGTTTAAGGAGGTCAGTGGTGGTAGCGTAGGGATCGGGATAATAGGCCCAATCCCGGATCCTACCACTAACCTTGATGGTGGTGTGGGGGCGAAGGCCCTAAAGTACGGACCTCTCTCAATGCTTTATATGAAGAATGGGGTGCATGGCATCCAAGTTTAAGTGTACTATAGGGTGTGTCGTGTCCAAGTTTACATAGGCCATGGCAAAGGTGTCACCTAAGACATAGCCTAAGCCCACTACCTCAAGTAGGCATTACCATGTGTGGCGTACACCTTAACTTGTGCAACACCTTATGTAACGCACACCTTAATGTTGGAAATAGTTTGTGCGTCGCACACCCAACTACACACCCTCACTATTTTGCTTGTGTGATACCTTGGGTGGCGCACACTTAAACTTGTGCAATAACATATGCGCCACACACTTACCTTTGTGCAATAACATATGTGTCGCACATCATACCGCATAGGCTCACTATTTCACGTGTGCGATGACCAATGCGGTGCACACTTAAACTGGTGCAATAAATTGTGCGCCACACACACTTCCAATTTCAACATATATCCATGTTTAAATTGGGTCAACCTGACCCAAATTTTATTCTTTCAATAGACTTTACACCCTAAATGTCCAAATTCATCCTTATTTCACCCCAAGCTATACAAGATTTCTCCCTCACCATTCTTTTTTTCCTTCAAGATTACTCTTTGCTTAACAATCTTAAGAATTTCCCCTTCCTTCCTCAACCTTCCATATTCAAAGTAAGTTTTACTTTCTTAACCCTTAGCTATTGTGACCTTTTGTTATAGCTAATTGATTTCTTGAGGATTATGAATTAAATTCTTACCATATCTATGTAAAAGAAGGATTTTGAACATCTTGGGAAGATAAGCACCATTGTTGTAGAACTTGAGCTTGTACATGTGAGTGAATTATTCACAACCAACATGGTAGTTGTGTAACCATTAGTTTCCCTCTTATTGTGTTGAACATAATATTGAGAAAATCATGTGAAAGTGATGGTGTTTTGTATATCTGTATATGGTTGAAGTTGTAGGGCATGACTTTGGTCAAAAAGTGCTTTATTGAAATAAAATTAGGGAAATTGAAGTGAGTGAATTATATTGCGACTAATGTTGGTGCACCATATCAAAGTGTACGTCGGCGAAGTCTGAGTACCCGACAATAACACTTAATTAGTTTATACTAACAAATTAAATGTGGGGTAGTGACTTCACCACCTTTATCTTAATTGTAGTTAGTTTCATTATGTGTGACTGACATGGGTGATGTGATGAATACATGAAAAATGGCTCTGATGATGATCTCTATGTAGGTGGCATGACTCCTAATATGGATGAAGAGTACTACTAGCCAGGTTCTTTAGCTTGTTATTTTCATTGAGGATAGTGCCTAGATTAAGTATGGGGTGGCTGGTTACTTTGCTGCTTATTTGTACGAAATTAGTACCTTCTCCTTAGTATACTTTTGTAATAGGATTAGTTATTTTGTTTCTTGTTAGATGTTTGTTTGATTTAGTCATAGTTAGGTGTTTTTCTCAATGATGGATGGATGACGATCATCTTAAGAGAAAATTAGTCATTTTTTGCATGTAAATAGTCTTGTGGATCACATGGCATTATAGCATGAGTATTCGATGGATCATTACATTTGAAACACCTAGGCTCTAGTTGTGATTCTTTTTGTAATTGTTGGTTTTAGTTGAATTCATTTAATTGTTGGTTCGACAATCTATAATGCTCCTAATTGAGTTGACCATGTTCCATGAGTATGTAAGACTGTCGTATAGTCTTTATTGCAACAGATGCTAGAACTTGCCTATTATGTGTGCAAAGCGAAATAAAGATTGTGAGTTTAGGAGATGATTTAGGCATTTCTTTGACAGCCATTGTTCATGCCTTCTTTTGACCTACCTTTGCACATTATCTTAGCTAGCCCCATTGAGCCTTTAGCTTGGTATTTTGCTAGCCTCATATGTAGCCTAACTCGTTCTTTAATAGACCGTAATTTTATCTAAAAGCTCCTAAGCGCTTTAATATAAAATCAATTTGAGTTAAAAGTTTGACAATAAGAGGAAAATGGTGAAATTGATGCCCCAACATCTAGTTATTGGCGTGTGAAATTGATGTGGTTGGGAGAAGAGAAAATTGTTGAAAAAGTTCCAAATTTTATCCCAGACATAATACAATGAACCTGTTTTGGCCCTGGTTATTCTTGGACATTGTGCACCTCAACTAAGGAAAATTGCTTAAGTTGAGAGTGGCTATCATAGGGGTGTGTAGTGTGAAATGGATGCAAAAAAAATATTTGAAAGGGTTGCATGCTCCCACCATAGTGTTGTTAATTGAGTTTAATGGGATGGGGTGAAAACAAAAGATGGATAGATGAAAGTGGCGTAAATTGGTGGTTAGAAATTGGTCTTAGTTGCATAATGTAGTGTATTAAAGCGCTTAGGGAAGATAGTCACTATTTCTGGGCAAAATAGTTGATATCCATCCTTTAGCCTGCATTACAACCCGTAAAAGACCTATTTGATCCTAATCTTAGCATTTTGATATTAATGGAGCATTACACTAAGAGCAAGCATATGTTCATCAGTTGTAATTTAAGAAGTCTTTGTAAGAGTGAGCGCAACTTGATTCTTATATCTATATTGTTAGAAATTACATGATTGTGAGTGATTATGGGTAACTTTATTGTTGTGAGGGCACATGGTTGATGAAAGTTGGGTAATTTATATGATTTCTTTGCTTAAACGGCATGCATGCATTTTCCAACTTAATGAGTCTATTCTTAAGAGTAATTTGTCTCTAGTAATGATTCATGAATATACTTTTTGTTTATAATTATTGTATCAGCCTATTTGAGCATCATGTTTTTCCTTTGTGGGTGTTAAGACTTGTGTAGTATGCATAAATGGATAAGTTGTTCGAGGAAGAAAAAAGCTTTAAGTGTGGGGTAGTGATATTAGGTGTATTTATACGCCTGCTCTCATTCCTGGTCAATGTCAAATTCTTCCTAAAAAAGAGGGCACTTTCAAAACTTGTGCTTTTATCTTGAAGAGAATAGGACTTTGGCAACTTAGGAGACTGTGGGAACTTAGGGACCTTTGACTTGAGAACTCTGTACACTTGGGAGTTTCTTCTAACTGACATAAACTATGTGAGATGACATGGAGTCCAACGTCTTACCCACGTTGGGGAGAGCTGTTCTACCTTTACCATCGGAATAGAACCTTAACTTTAGTGATCACTATCTTAACCCACTTGGGGTACATCTTAATCCTACGGTGGCTCATAGTTCTGGGGCATGAGACCTTGGAATCAAGCCCAACTCGGTGCTAAATACTACTCCCATACTTAGGCTCAGAAATTTTAGAAAATTCACCTTAAAACAGTACAAGGATGTATAGAGGAAGCCTATTATGCTTCTCTTTGCTTTAAATCATAAATACTGCGGATTCCTATTTTAGCTTTGGATTCAAAGATCAACTTTCTTTCTTGAAACTTGGTAAACAATCGTCAAGGAGGTTTAAAATCATGATCTTCTTAAAATATCAAGGCTAAATCTTAGGACTTAAAGCCCATGTGTCAAACTTATGTTAAAACACCAAAAGGTTCATGCTTGATAATGTATTTATTGGTAAATCAACTCAAAATTTGGAAAAAAAATATGATCATGTGCATAAATATTCGAAAGTAGACATGTAACTCAATATCCAAATCACTTAGGGGTCGTTTGGTAGAGTGTATAAGAATAATGCAAAATATGGTGTATTAGTAATGCTTGTGTTAGTAATGCTTGCATTAGTTATGCTTATATTTTTCTTATGCAGTGTTTGGTTCGATGTATTAAAAAAACATGAACTACATAATTTCTAAATTTTTTTTTATTACATAATACTCTCAATATATATGTTGGAAAGAATGCAGAAAATTTTTTGAGGGGTAATAGACTCTTTAAGCATGTTAATGCATGCATTAGATCCATCGCATTACTAATGCTATGGATTTTGAGGTTTTAGTAATACACACCTTAATACACAATAGAGTGTATAACTAATGTTTGTATTAGTTATACATAGGGTATAAAGATATACCAAACAAGGTACTAATAATACACATCAAGCTAATGCATGCATTAACATTTCAATACACTCTACCAAACGACCCCTTAAGGTCTCAAAAGCATACAATTAGCAACATGGGGTATGAAACCTAACTTAAATTTCATGGAAATAATATCGAAATTCAAAAATTTGTAACTTAAAGTAAGTTTTTGGGCACAAGAATGAAAGAATTATTCTTCTTGAAACCCCACATACCTTATTTGGCTTAATTCGATGGAATAAGTTGACTTTTGAAGCCTTGAGAATGTTCTTGGAGGCTTTTCTTGAAGGTTCTTGAATGGTGATATTTTGATTCTTGAGTTTTCTTGAAGAAGGATTTGAACCTTGTTCTCCATAATTTTGATGTTATGGATGAATATGGAGTTATGTGCTTTGATTTAATTTAATTAGGTGTTAAAAAGGGTGGAAAAGACCCAAAAATCCCTTTAAAATGACTTTTAATTGCTAAACGGAGGTGCACCACGGTTTGGGCGATGACCTGTTGCCCCAGGGATGGACCGTCCTATAAACCATCACTCCATGGCCAGAAAATGGGCTTACTACCTTAGTTGAGATGGTTTGGGCGACAGTCCATCGGCCTTCCTGTCGTACTTTGACAGTCTGGATAGCTTACTGTAAAACGGCAATAACTTTTTACCCGATACCAAATTTTGGCGAAATTGATATTATCAGAAATTTAATTCAATTATATATCTGTTGGTCGGTCATAAGCTCAAAAATTCTTTGTATAATTGAATATATGCTCATTGGAAGTTGACTATACTAATATCCTTCTCAAGAATTCAATAGGTAAGGGATGTTTTGATTTGCTTAATAGCTAGGACATATTTTAGGCCTTAATACACATCAAACATGATCATAAAACTATCCAATCACTGAAATTTATTTCTCATGAGCTTGAAGCATGGTTTTACTATTGGTTGGAATTCTCGGGGTATTACAGCTTTTGCCTGCTAACCCATCTTCGGGGGATGTATCCCTATGCAATGCAGGAGCTGACCATGATACTCCTCCTACATAGTGATCAGATTCGGGAACAACTTAGAGTTGGATTGAAGTGGTGAGCTTCCATACTACAAAGGCTCTATTTCATCTTATAGTCTTGTCATCATACTTCTATTATTTCTTAAACTTTGGTTTTGGCTATAGTCGGGGATATGTCTCGACCGAATGCTATTTTACTTTTGGATAGAGGATTTGTGAGACTACTATGGGTGTGAATGGGGGGTTTTGGCATTGGTTTGAGCCTTGGAATTAGTATTGGTATTATGGATGATACAAGTAGACTGTATTTGATTTGTGATTGTTCCACCTTATTATGTTATCAAATGGTTATAGACTGGTTTACGTTATGGTTGTTGGTTTTGTATTGGATGGTTTGACTTATTTGGGTTGGTCATGGTCGTGGACATATCCCAATGTCTTATATGGTACATAACTCTATCTTCTTATATGTTCAGAATTAATCCGACTCAAGGTATATGTTTGGAGGTTGGGTTGGGTATCGGGTATGGTCCCCGATCTTTGTTGGATTTGGGATGCCTATTACGATAAGGCCATGGTTTGTGTTATGTCAATTTTTTTCATAAATTAGAACTAAAGACTGCACATCTACATTGTCATTGTCATTATTATGGTCGGAGGCATATCCCGACGTAGGTTGTTTTTTGGTATCGAAGCATTATGGATATTACTGTTGATTGGGTATTGATGCTGACACTCTTAGATGTATTTGAAATTATTATTTCTCTGTTGTTATGTTTTTGGAATTAAGTTGTTGTCAGGTGTGTTATGTTCTGTTTAGCTAGGCAAAAGGGGTGGTCTCTCATCCTCGGTGTACTTGAGATACCCTTCACGACCAGGCCCTAGTTTGGGTCATGATGAAGTTTGTATTAGAGCCAAGATTCATGGTCAATAAGGTCTCCACAAAGTCGTGTTAAGTAGTCTGTTTCATGGTTGTGTAGTGTGCCACACTTAATAAGGAGATGCTACAAGACATTTAGAAATGTTTACCTTTCCTATGTTGTACGTTTGGGCCATAGAGTCTAAGGCCTTGAAACTTCTCTAATCTCCATTTGTTCGCATTTTAGATCATGCCTCCCTGAAGATCTGATGCTCATGGAACTTTTTCTATCATAATTTAGGATAATATGGGAGGAACTCATCCTACTTATGGAGTTCATACCCAGACTAGAGCTCATCTCCTAATTATACTGTCCTATATGGAGTTCTACTAGTCTCTGCCAGTCCTCCTCAGGCCGATGATAAGCATTCCCCACCACCCTAAGGTTCCATTTCAAATGTTGTGTTTCGTTGATCTATTCATCTATTGACCCTATTAGTGGTATCTTAGTCACGTCAGTCGGGCCTTGCTAGTACTGTTGTGAGTTCTTCTTTGGTTACTTGAGTCACGCAGTTTATGAGGTTCAATGCTCTGACATTTACCAACTCTAAGGTTGAGGAAGATCCTCAAGGGTTCATAGATGAGATGGATAAGATATTCAGGGTTATGCATGCTTTTGACTGTGTGGGCGTGGAATTTATCGCATATTAATTTAAAGATATGGACTATTAGTAGTATGAGTAGTGGGATCAGTTTAGGGGTGATGATGCAGAGTTGGGACTATGGGATGAGTTTTTGGGTTCCTTTATAGATTGTTTCATTCCTCAGGAGTTTAGGGAGGCTAAAGTTGAGGAGTTTAAGAATATGAAATAGGGTAGAATGTTCGTTAAAGAGTATGCCCTGAAATTTCATCAGTTGTCCTATTATGCACCTATGCTGTTGTCTATCATGAGGATCAGTGATAACGCTCAACTTACACGTCAATTTAGTGCAAGGCGGTCATTGTCAATATATTTACCCAACTTTGGAGTCGGGATCGAATCTACGAGGAACAATGTAAGTGGCGATTAAACTAATTTGATACTATAGCTACAAGTTGAATTTAAAGAAATGTTGTGAAAAGATAAAATGGGGGGTTTTATCTATCAAACAATAATTAAAGTTTCTACTTGCTTCAGAACTCAAAGCTAAAATTTCAATGGTTTAAATCAATGATAAAGAGAAACTAGGGTTGTGATCACTGTGATTATTAATCCCCATTAAACAATAACTGTAGTGTTAGGTTCTCGTGACTTGTGGGAAACACCAAACTATCAGTTTCAACAATCCATCTAAGTGTTTATCAACCTACTTAGATGTTGAACTCCCTAATTCTCTCGAACTTAGGAAATCATTCTATTCATACTGATTTTATCCCAAGTTGATCAATCTTGTTACAACATTAATCATTAGATGAGAACTTAACCTTCCCAAATCCTCATTGATAATTCGCTACCTTTAGTTTATTTCTCAGTTCGAGCAAATCAACATAAGGTGGGATTTATAATTTGCAACCAATAAATAACAATCATAACAAAGGAATTATCAAGATATCCCCACAATCATTTAAACCCTAACCAACTATTAAATCCATGGAGGAATAATCATAGATCCCACAACCCTAGTTGTGAGTTTTAGTGATACATGAAAAAGAAAGAGATAGCACCAATTATATTCATCATTCAAAGTAATTAAACTTACAAAAGATGAAGTCTGAAGTTGATTCTCTTTCAAGTTCAAGAGAAAATTCCCACAACCAAATCAAAGAGTTGAAAATTGAATTCTAAGTTAAGAGCCCCCAAAGAGAGGTGAATTCCTTTGGAATAAGTTCCAGCCATTTCTCGATTCCCATGAAAACCCTTGAACTTGTCCTTAAATACTTTATCGTAATTATGGAAACAAAATCACAGTTTATAGCATTTTTCTCGGACAGATGACGCCGTGGGTGACGGCTTATCAGGAGTCTGACAACTTATTAGGAATGCCATCAGCTCCTTTTCACTTTTGACAATCTCTGCCTTAGGTTGATGATGAGGCGTGATGGCTTATCAGACCTTTGAAAACTTATCACAAACGTCGTCGATTATTCACTTCAAATCCTATTCACTGGCTAAGCCTAACGATAATCCTGATGGCTTGTCATACTTCTGACGGTCTATCACAGATATCATCACATATTCCAGCTAAAGTCTATTCTCTGTATAAGGCTGATGGTATTTCTGATAACTTATCACAAAGCTGTGGCTTATCAGACAAGTCGTCAGCTATATTTCCCTCTCTACTTGCTCAGAAATCAACTCTTTTACTTTCATTATTGCTGGTTCTCTTGCATCTTGACATTTACTGCAATATCAAAGAGAAAATAATCAAAAATGACAAAAGTTGCTTAAGACTTTGCAATTATTCTCAGTTAAAATCCTCAAATGAGTTAGCATCTGCTCACACATCAACACCCACAACTTAAAACAATTGCTTGTCCTCAAGCAACTAAAACATAACTAAGAGGATACAAAGCACATTCGGCAGTCAATCATCCATTTTATCTCAAAACATCTTCACCATCTCCAAGGATAATTTATTTTAAAAAACAACAACTGTGCATATTATTGAACAACAACAATGCGACACACAGGAATTAAGATATGACATCAATTCAGCAACAACAACCACACATGTACCAAGATTACACTATCCAAACAAGTTAGCAATTAGAAATGTAACCAGTGTTCCCTTACAACAAAGGGGACCTTCCTTCCTCATATGTGAACTCAAGCATGTCAATGTAAGGATGGTCAATATATACTCACTCTCCGAAAGAAGTTCCAATCAATGTATGCCAAATACCATAAGCTTGCCCTTATTTTCATTACCGAAGCTTTCAGACAGTTAAGTTAGGATCACTATAGGACTTTTATTTATCTTGTAATGTAGGCTTGGGGATGGTATGATACATAAGGATATTCAAAGCACATTCAAGATGGGTGCAGTTTTTATTTATTCATTTTATTCACAACTTTTCTTTTCTCATTCTTTTTCTACCACACCTAGCCTCGTATTTTTTTACCCTTCTTCATACTCACTTTACATCACGCACCTCTATGATAGCCATCCTTAACTTAGGCTATTTTCCTAAGTCAAAGTGCATAATATCCAAGAAGGACTAGGGCCAAAACAGGTTCATTGTGATACAAATAGAAAGGTGATAGGTAAAATAAAAAGAATAGTCATTCAGGCTCAAAATTAGGATCAAGGGATATTATTTACACATAGAAGGTCATTTAGGCTAAAAGTGGACTAATATCAACAACAACCTATAATTCTTTCCTAACCGCTATCCTACAACCAAGGCAAGACCAACTGGGCAAGTTCTGGATTTAACACACAACAGGAATAAGCTAGTATCTCACACACACATGGCACAAAGGTACATCTCAAGCTACTACCCATTTAATTCATGCAATTGTTTATCAATGGTTATCATGTCACTAGTACTAATGCCATAAAAAGATGCACAGTGGTCACACATAAATGCATATCACACAGTTATAAAATAAACCATTGGAGAGGTGTTCAAAAATCAATCCTACTTCAAAATTTACACTATTACTACACACTTACTTTGTTTCTTGTTTTGCCTCTAGCACCATGTCCTCAATGTTGGCATCATCTCTCATGATTGGTTCAGTTGGTTGGGAAATCACTGAGCGTTGCTCAACATCAAGCTCAATATCAATATAGGGTTATTGCTCCTTATCTTCACACTCTTCCATTATTTTAAATGATTCCACAGACAAGATATCATCTAAATATAATATAGAAGAATGCTTTAAATGATTGACCTCTATATCCATCTTCTCATGAATAATTGGCTTTATGTCTTGACACATATCACATATAATATCATACATTTCTTTCTGGAGATCTAATATTGGTTGAAACATAGCTTTAATGCCACTCTTCTTGGTGCTTCGTTATTCTTTTTCTTGACCATAAGACCTATCAAACTCAAAAGAAGAACTAGAATTTGGGTTAGCGCAATAGAGGCAGGGGGAATTTAGGCAATCACTCCAATGTCCATATTGACCAACACATAAAAAACAATAATACTCCCGATAGGATGGAGATGGTGCACACATCTCTCTCCGAGGATCTTGCCAAAAGTGAGGTCCATCACAATATGGATATGGGTCATCAAGATAAGATTTTCTACCACCAAGCTCATGTTCATTCCACGATGCCATAGTGATAAGTAAACTAAAATAAAATCTACCTAACACAAGAAATAAATGAAAACTAGAAACAAATATTTACAAGTTTGAATTCAAGAAAGTAGGCTAAAATTCCAAACCAACTCAATATGCCAAATTGTTCCCCGACAACGGCCCCATTTTTGATAACGCTTAACTTATACATCAATTTAGTGCAAGATGGTCGTCATCAATATATTTACCCAACTTTGGAGTCGGGGTAGAATCCACGAGGAACAATGTGAGTAGTGATTAAACTAATTTGAAACTATAGCTATAAGTTGAATTTAAACAAATGTTGCGAAAAGATAAAATGAGGGGTTTTATCAATCAAATAATAATTAAAGTTTTGACTTGCTTCAAAACTCAAAGCTAAAATTTCAATGGTTTAAATCAATGATAAAAAGAAACTAGGGTTGTGATCACTATGATTATTAATCCCCATTAAATAATAGTTGTAGTGTTAGGTTCTCGTGACTTGCGGGAAATACCAAACTATCAGTTTTGACAATCCATCTAAGTGTTTCTCAACCTACTTAGATGTTGAACTCCCTAATTCTCTCAAACTTAGGAAATCATTCTATTCATACTGATTTTATCTCAAGTTGATCAATCTTGTTACAACATTAATCATTAGATAAGAACTTAACCTTCCAAAATCCTCGTTGATAATTTGCTACCTTTAGTTTATTTCTCAGTTCGAAAAAATCAATATAAGATGGGATTTATAGTTTGCAACTAATAAATAACACTCATAATAAAGGAATTATCAAGATGTCCCCACAATCACTCAAACACTAACCAACTATTAAATCTATGGAGGAATAATCATATATCCCACAACCCTATTTGTGGGTTTTAGTGCCACATGAAAAAGAAAGAGATAAAAACAATTATATTCATCATTCAAAGTAATTAAACTTACAAAAGATGAAGTCTGAAGTTATTTCTCTTCTAAGTTCAAGAGAAAATTCGCACAACTAAATCAAAGAGTTGAAAATTGAATTCTAAGTTAAGAGCTCCCAAAGAGAGGTGAAATCCTTTGGAATAAGTTATAGCCATTTCTCGATTCCCATGAAAACCTTAGAACTTGTCCTTAAATACTTCAGCCAAATTATGGAAAAAAATCACAGATCACAACTTTTTTCTCAAACTGATGACGTCGTGGTGATGTCTTATCAGTAGTATGATGACTTATTAGGAATATCGTCAGCTCCTCTTCACTTTTAACAATCTCTTCCTTAGGTTGACGATGAGGCATGATGGCTTATCAGACCTTTGACGACTTATCACAAACGTTGTCGATTATTCACTTTAAATCCCATTCATAGGCTAAGCCTAACGATAATACTGATGTCTTATCATATTTTTAACAGCCTATCATAGATGTCGCCACGTATTCCAGCTGAAGTTCATTCTTTGTCTAAGGCTAACGGTACTTTTGATAACTTATCACAAGGCTGATGACTTATCAGATAAGTCATCAACTATATTTCCCTCTCCACTTGCTCAAAAATTAACTCTTTTACTTCCATTATTATTGGTTCCCTTGTATCTTGACTTTTACTGCAATATCAAAGAGAAAAATATCAAAAAGACAAAAGTTGCTTATGACTTTGCAATTATTCTCAGTTAAAAGCCTCAAATATGTTAGCATCTGCTTACACATCAGTCAGGATGAGGAAGTTTGCTTTGGGTTTGTCTCTTGACTTGGTACTAGAGTGTAAGATTGCCTTGTTAAATAGTTACTTGGATATCTTTATGCTTGTGGTGTATATGCACCAAGTTGAATATGAAAAGAAGAAATACTTCTTAATAGGAAAAAGGAAAAATAAGAGGTCCAGGTATTGTGAGTAGGGTGGAGGCCAGCAAAATAGTGGTATATATGGTAGGAAATGGTCTAAGAAGAAGTGGGAAAAATTTGGTTTATATTCTATAGCTAGTGCTCCATATCCTAAGCCGATCGGTGATCATCGCTTTTATAGAATTGATGGGTTTAAGGCACAAGGTACCCAATTTTTGGACAGTATGGCCCAATCAGCTTTGTCGTATCCTCCTTGCAAATTTGTTGGTCAGTTGCACTGTGGTTGCTGATGCTCTTAGCAGATTTTCTATGGGGAGCTTTTCTCACGTTAATAAGGAAAATCAAGGGTTGGTTAAGTATATTCACTAGTTGTATAATCTTCGAGTTTTTCTTTTGGACTCTGAAAATGGTGGTGTGATTGTTCAAGAGATGGCGAAGTCCTTCCTGGGTGTCGAGGTGAAGGAGAAACATGTTTTGAATCCCATTCTAATGAGAATTAAGGATAATATGGGTCACTATAAGGTGATGGATTTTATGATTAGTGGTGATGGTATCTTTAGGTACCAAGTTTGATTGTGTGTTCCTGATATTGATGGGTTGTGTGAGAGGATCTTGGCTGAGGTTCATGATCAAGGTACACTATTTATTCGGGTTTGAAGAAGATGTACCATGATTTGAAAGAGATCTATTGGTGGAATAACATGAAGTGGGATATGGAAAATTTGATGCATAAGTGCATGGTGTGTCAACAAATGAAGGTCGAACACTTGAGGCTTGGTGGTTTGTCTCAAGAGATTGAGTTGTTTGTGTGGAAGTGGGAAGTGATCAATATGGATTTCATTATCATTCTTCCGCAATCTCAAAAATAGTTTGTTTTGATTTGGGTCATCATCGATAGAATGACTAAGTTCACTCACTCTTTGCCAGTTAAGACTACTTATTTGGTAGAGAATAGTGCTAAACTTTTTATTTAGAAAATCATCAAGTTGTATGGTGAGCCTATCTCTATTATATCTCATAGTAGTAAGCAGTTTTTATCTCATTTCTGGCATTTTCTTAGAGAGGTTTAGGGACTAAGGTAAACCTTAGCACCTCTTTTCATCCTGAAATAGATGGTCAAGCGAGGAGGATGATTCAGACTTTGGAAACTATGCTAAGGTATTGTGTGCTTGATTTTGTCGTAGTTGGGTTGATCATTTTCCTCTCATAGAGTTTGTATATAATAATAGTTATACTCTAGTATTGGGATGGCTCCTTTCAAGGCCCTTTATGGTAGGAGGTGTAGGTCTCTTATTGGGTGGTTTGAGGTTGGTGAGAATAGGTTATTTGGTCCCGACTTGGTCCACCAAGCCATGGAAAAGGTGAAGGTGATTTAGGATAGACTTATGGCTGCCCATAGTTGCCAAAAGTCCAAAGAAGATGCGAGGCATAGGGAGTTGGAGTTTAATATGGATGATTTGATATTCTTAAAGGTATTTCCTATGAAGGGAATAATATGGTTTGGAAAGAAGGGGAAGCTCAGTTCCCAGTATGTTGGTCCCTTTTGTGTTTTGAGGTGAGTGGGATATGTGCCTTATAAGTTGGAGTTTCCATCTAGGTTGGGTTCCATTAATCCGGTGTATAATGTTTTAATGTTAAAGAAGTGCATGGGTGATCCTTCCTTGGTTGTTCCTTTAGAGAGTGTTGGCATTTCAGATTCCATGTCTTATGATGAAATCCCAATTAAGATTTTGGATAATCAAGTCCGTCGTCTGAGTACTAAGTATGTGCTATAGTGAAAGTTCTATGGAGGAATCATAAGGCCGAAGAAGCTACTTGGTAAGACAAATAAGACAGAAGTCCAAATATTCATTCTTGTTTCCCGCTTTGGATAATCATGCTTAAGGTATGCATATTCCCTAACATCTTTGTTTTTTGTCTTTGTTAAAGGTCAGTGTTGTTGTGTTTTGTGTTAAAATCATGCTAATGAATGACTTGACCCATCATTCGCAAACAAATGATCCTAAGGGAGGGGGGGATTAAACACCCCAGATTTTGGTCTTTGAAAATTTCTTGACCTATAGGTTTACTGCCCTGATTACGACTCTCCCTACAAGTAGTAGGATATCATTATTGGTCATAGGACCCTAATCATAGCCTAGCTAGTGTGGATTTGCCAAGTTTCTATTATGATTACAACATGCTCATAACGAGTCATAAAGACTCTTATAGAGTCATATAGTCCTATGTGTAGCTGAACCAGTATGGTGCCCAGTTTATTCTACCTTGACTATGGTTGAACCTAATGAGTCGTAGGTTCTAAGTACGAGTAGTATGGTATGAATCGTAGCCAAACCAATGTGGGTCCTCATGGATGTTGTCCAGAATATGACTGGAGATCATTAGTTATAAGGTGACCCTACTAGTCTTAAGGTCGCCTATAGAGTCTAGGCAATAATTTTTTAGTGTTTTATTAAGGGCATTTTGGACATTTCCCCTCTTTACCAATAGTGACCCATAATTTAAAACCCCATTAGGGTATCATAATCACTCTAAAACAAATCAAAAGAACTTATCAACCTCTTTCAACTCCCCAAAGTCAATAACACTTAGGTTTCTAAGAAATTGGTCAATTAACGCTCTCAAGGGTGATTTCTTTCCGTTGTTGTGATACTTTTAGGCATGTTACTGTCATGACCAGAGGCTAACCCCTAGTCATGACAACAGTGCTTACAGTCACAAACGACCACAATCTAACCCATGAGCTGGTACCTATTGTGAGCACTAAATAAAATAACAATAGAACACGTGTGCGGAAGATAGTCTGCTGAATGTATTACTAATCTAATTACTAAAAATTAGGTTCAACCACAAGTCTGATGAAAATACTAAAAATCTAACATTCTATTTAAAACACATGCGAACACTGAAAAGACTGATAAGCTGAAAACTGTCTAACTGATTGTCTAATTGTATGAAAAGCCTCTAAGATTGACTGTGGAGTTTATGGGACGTAACACCCCGATTCACTGAACCGGAATGCTACACGGTGCTCATGACCCTGAAGGACCACAAGCTAACCCATGACTGATATCTGCACCTGTATACTGCAAATCATAATATAATAATATGGAATACATAGAACTGTAAGCCCATAAGGTTGAACTGAATAAAACCATGTGGGTGAAAATACCCAAAACAACTCAATATGAACATAAATCTGAACATAAATCTGAAAGCCTATAAACTATCTGAATAAAGAGTTGAAGAAACATGTCTCCAACGAACTTCGTAAAACTGAACTGAAGAAATAAATAAATGTATCAAATCATATTGTCCTCGAATCAATGAGGACTCACTGTGTCTCTGAGACTGGAATGCTACCACTACTGCTGAGCTGGAGCTCGTGTCTCAGAACCTATGGTGTAACATACAAAGAAAGCTCCATAGCGCAAATGTGTCAGTACAACTGGAGTACTGAGTGTACGAGGAGGGTAGGCTGAACATAAAAGGGTTTCATGCATGAACAACACTGACTGACTAATATGAACGTGGGAGTGCAAACACACATATATAGAAAACTGGGATCATGAATACGTGATAGCATGACCTGTAAGCTAATACATGGTTTACTGATAGCTGTCATGACTGATACTGAAAATGATAACATGGACGACTGTATCTGACAGTCCAGTATATACTGAAATCTGAAGAACGCCCTGAGTTCTTTTACTGAGACTGATACTGAAACTGTGGGAAGTAATGTTTAACCGACATACCCTATGTATGTTGTTATGGCTAAGATGGGGTCCAATCTCTGCCACGACTGGAGGGGTTTCAATACCGTGCCACGGGTAAGGACAGCCTGTGAGTGACCCTTATCTGGCGGGTACTCAATGAGAACGGTGGGAACCCTAAACAGACGGGTTAAGACACCTCATCAACCCTAATCTGATGGGTTAAGATGTCTCAACCTACGGTGGCTATGTAGTTCTAGAACACAAGGATTTCTACTAAGAATCACACCCTAAATTGGCGGCTGAGTTCCCATCCTTGGGTTCACTTGGTGCTAACCTCTACTCCCATCTGGAGGGACTGGACATGAATAACTGACTGCGCATGACTTAATCTTACTGAATTCCATTGACTGGCGGAATGTTACTGATATCTGACAACTGACTAAGATCATGAGGTTTTCCTTAGTCACATGACTGACTGAAGTCTATGGAATCATAGCTTGAGTTTGGATATCATGAAACATGACATGGCTCTAGGCACACAGTCATAGTTTTCGGGTACAAGTACCCCCAGGACTCGATGGAAGGAAACTGACACACATGACTGACTTGATCATAAAAGTAGAGTCCATAATATATAATATCATAAGTAGGGATCTCATACTATGCATGGTTATCAACAATGTATTGCATGGAAAGGATTTCATATCACATGGAAGTACTTGCACAATCTTAATATAATGTTCATTGCATAATCATATTGGCAACACATACCAATAACATGGAAGTTCATGTGGATTGCATGACTATCATACATCTTGTTCATAAGTAGGATTTGCAAGTAAACATAGCATAATCTCATAAGAATAGTTCACGAGTATTCCAACAACATTTATAAGGCACATTAACAACATATAAGTCATTGGAACGTAAGGGCATATCATGAATCCTTCACTTAGTCACAATTTAGCTATATTGCATGGTTTCTAGTTCCTTAGGCATTTTATCAAACACCTTACATGCACATCTTAAGCATAGGTTAAATCATCAAATTATATATCATGAACAACCAAATTACATGTTTCCAACCCATATGATATCATGAATTCACAAAAACATATAAAGATTCCATCTTGGGAACCACCCAATATCAATAACATGATCATCAACACCCAATAATATAAAAATCATACTTTATAATGAAAAAGAGAAAAAAAAACAAGCATCAACATGGGTATGATCATATCACCACAATCAGCCAAGCTTTGTATTTTAAAGATTGATTCTTGAACTCCACGAACGAAAAAAATCCGTGGAAGAACACTACGCATACCTTAGAAGGAAGATTCTTAATGATTGACGGAGGAATCTCCTTGAAATCGGATCTTCAAGCTTAATTATGCAACCCTAGTTGTTTTTCTCCTTTAGTTCTCTTGGATGATGAGCTTTGAGATGAAAATAGGGTTGCAATATGTTTACAAGCTATATATTTCGTAGGGTTAAGTTTAGGGACGTGTAAGGAGTATTTAAAGACTTAATTACCTTTAAAATAACTCAAAACGGAGTGTTTTTGACACCTGGAATTGACTTAGGCGGAGCCCAAGTGATCGCTTATGCTTGGGTTCGGCGGCGCCAAACCAATCACCTATGCTTGGGTTGGGCGGCGCCTAACCAATCGCCTATGCTTACTGTCTCTCACGAAAATGGGCATAACTTTTCGCTCGGGTATTGGATTAAGACAAAATTTGTATCGTTGGAAAGCTAATTCGATTTTCTAAAATTTGGTGGGTCTAAATCAGCTAAAATACCATATTAAAATCGTGTTATACTCATTCAAAGATGACCTTTTCAAAATCAAACACTAAAACTTGATGGATTCAAGAACTCTTAGATTGTATTACCTCAAGTGACTCATATGAACATGCTTAATGCATCATAAGCTATGCTATCTCTAGGATATTCATTGTAAGTCATGTACTCAAGTATGAATCACAGGATAGGAGATTTCATACGTAGGAATACTTATTCACTTTCTGGCTAAGAAACATGCGGGGTATTACAATATCTCCCCCTTGGGAACATTCATCCTCGAATGAGAATTTACTGAGAAGGGATACAAGACTATAGAACCTGAACTAAACATGAAGAACTACAACTTGATCTCATGACTAACATGCTAAACATACTGAACTCGTTTATATCTGATGCACAGACAACTGACACATGAATGCATGATTGAGTATGAAATGGTTAATAGGTACCAAGTTTATACTGGAAACATGAACGTGAAACTGAATAAGATTAAGGAGAACTGTTACCTTGAGCTTGATTTGAATTGGCAGGGAAGAGATGAGGATACTTGGTATGCATATCTGCTTCTGCTTCCCAAGTAGCTCCCTCGTGAGACTGATTTCGCCAAAGAACCTTGACTAGAGGGACTTCTTTGTTCCTCAATCTATGAGTCTGATAATCTAAGATTTCAACTGGAATCTCTTTATAAGAGAGGCTGTTCTGAATGTTAATGCTCTGAATAGGGACAACAACTACTGGGTCACCTATGCACTTCTCTAGTAAAGAGACATGGAAGACTTGATGGAATGAGGCTAGATCTGAAGGCAACTCAAGCTCATAAGCTACCTTGCCGAAGCGACAAAGAATTTTGAAGGGACCGACATACCGGGGACTGAGTTTCCCTTTCTTGCCGAACCTCTTCACTCCCTTCATGGGAGAGATCTTAAGATAAACATACTTATTGACCTCGAGCTTAAGATCCTTTCTACGAACATCTGCATAGGACTTCTGTCGGCTCTGAGCAATTCGGAGTCTCTCTCTGATCAAATGAACTTTCTCTAAGGCGTCGAATACTAAGTCATGACCTATGACTGAGGCCTCACTAACTTTAAACCAACCAATCGAAGATCAACATCTCCTACCATAGAGAGCTTCTAATGGATCCATCTGAATACTAGAATAATAGTTATTGTTGTATGCAAACTCAATCAAAGGCAAGTGGTCGTCCCAACTTCCCTTGAAGTCAATTGCATACACCCTTAGCATATCTTCAAGAGTCTGAATGGTCCTCTCTGCTTGACCATCTGTCTGAGGATGAAATGTTGTACTGAGATACACTTGGGTACCGAGACCCTTTTGGAATGCTTTCCAAAAGTAAGAAGTGAACTGGGTACCTCTATCTGAGATGATAGATAGTGGAACATCGTGTAACCTAACTAACTCCCTGATATAGAGTTTGGCATAATCCTCGGTATAATAAGAAGTATGAATAGGAAGTAAATGAGCTGACTTGGTCATTCTATCTATAATGACCCAGACTGAATCATGCTGATGATGAGTTCTAGGCAAACCCGTCACGAAGTCCATGTTAACTTCTTCCTACTTCTAAGTAGGAATGGTGAAATCTTGCATAGAACCACTAGGTTTTTGATGCTCTATCTTAACCTACTGACATGTAGAGAACTTAGCCACAAACTCTATAATATCTCTCTTCATCCCACTCTACCAATAGATCTCCTGCATGTCGTGGTATATCTTAGTGGCCCCCGGATGAATAGAGTATCATGCACCATGCGCTTTTGCAAGTATTCGCTGCCTTAATTCATCTACACCTGGAACACATAGACGACCCTGACAATGAAGAACACCATCTACCCCTTGGGAGAAAACCTCATCTTTCTAATTCTGAGCTGACTCTTTGAGCTTGACAAAGCTAGGATCCCTGTCTTGTTTCTCTTTCACCTCGGAAACTAGAGATGACTCTGAACTACTATGAACACATATACCACCCTCTGAAGAATCGACTAAGCGAACGCCTAGTATAGCAAGCTGATAGATCTCCTGAGCCATCTTTTTCTTACTATCCTTAATGTGAGAAATACTACCCATAGAGAGTCGACTGAGAGTGTTGGCCACAATATTGGCCTTTCCTGAATGATAAAGAACACTCATGTCGTAATCCTTCAAGAGCTCTAACCACCTTCTCTGGTAAAGATTGAGATCTTTCTGGGAAAAGACATACTAGAGGCTTTTATGGTCTGTGAAGACATCTACATGAACTCTGTAGAGATAATGCCTCCAAATCTTCAAGGCAAAAACTACCGCTGCTAACTCAAGATCATGAGTAGAATAATTCTTCTCATGTGGCTTTAATTGTCTGGAGGCGTAGGCTATGACCTTACTATGCTGCATGAGGACACAACCTAAACCCACTTTAGATGCATCACAATAGACTACAAAACCGTCTAAACCATCTGGAATAGCTAGAACTAGAGCGGAGGTGAGTCGAGTCTTCAACTCTTAAAAGCTCTTTTTGCATGAATTTGACCACTGAAACTTAATCTTCTTCTGAGTCAATCTGTAAATGGGAGATGCAATAGAAGAAAATCCCTCAACAAACTATCTGTAATAGCCAGCCAAACCCAAGAAACTCCTAATATTTGATGGAGATATGGGTCTGGGCCAGTTTTTTACTACCTCAGTTTTCTGAGGGTCTACTCTAATTCCATCACAAAAAACAATATGGCCAAGGAATGCTATTTATCTTTGCCAAAATTCGCACTTGCTAAACTTAGCGAATAACTGGTGATCCCTGAGAGTCTGAAGAACAATCCTGAGATGGTCTACATGATCACGCTCTGTGCGAGAATAGAACAGAATATCATCTATGAAGACTATGACAAACATGTCCAAGTACTGCTTGAACACTTGGTTCATCAAATCCATAAAAGATACAGGGGCATTGGTAAGACCAAATGACATGACTAAAAATTCGAAGTGGCCATACCGAGTATGGAAAACTGTCTTTGAAATGTCACATTCTCTAACTCTGAGCTGATGATAGCCTTATCTGAGGTCTATCTTAGAGAAGTAACCAGCACCCTGAAGTTGGTCGAATAGATCATCAATCCTGGGAAGAGGATATCTATTCTTGACCGTTACCTTGTTGAGTTGACGGTAATCAATACACATCCTGAGAGAACTGTCTTTCTTGCGCACGAATAATACTGGTGCACCCCATGGGGAAACTCTGGGTCTGATGAATCCCTTATCTAAGAGATCCTTCAACTGATCTTTTAGTTCCTTGAGTTTTTTGGTTCCATTCTTTATGGCAGAATAGAAATAGGTTGAGTATCTGGAAGAAGGTCTATGCCGAAATCTATTTCCCTTTCGAGAGAAATGCTTGGAAGATCTTCGGGAAAGACATCTGAGTATTCATTAGTAACCTGGACTATTTTGAGGCTAGGATATTCAAAACTGGAATCTTTAACATGCACGAGATGATACACACACCCCTTAGAAATTATTTTACTTTCCCGAAGGTAGGAAATAAGTTGACCCCTGAACGCTGAAATGCTACCTTTCCACTCTAGGACGGGCTCATTCGAGAATTGAAACTGAACTATCCTATTTCTATAGTCGACTATGGCATAACAGGAATGAAGCCAATCCATACTGAGAATGATATCAAAATCAGTCATCTCTAACTCTACTAAATTTGCTGATGTGGATTTTTGAAATATCATAATTGGGCAGTTCCTGTATACCCGCTGGGCTATGATGGTTTTACCCACTGGGGTAGAGACTGAGAAGGGCTCTGCTAGTACTTCGGGACTGATTCCAAAATTGCCTGCTATGTGTGGAGTAACAAAAGACAAAGATGCACCTGGGTCTAGAAAAGCATAAATATGAACATGGAAAATCTATAACGTACCAGTAACGACATCAGGAGAATTTTCCTGATCCTACCGAGACTGAAGATCATAGAGTCTGTTTGGGCGTTGCCCACTAGTTGAACTGGAAATGACACCCTGCTAATTCGGGCGATTGGATTGAGCTGTAGAATGATTTCACTGACCTTGAAGACTTGACTGTAGGCACTCCCTAAATCTATGGATTGGCTTGCCACAACCAAAATATACATCACTACCGGCTCTGCAAATGCCTTTGTGGTTCTTACCGAAAGTCTGACAAAGGGGATTTATTCGGGCACTGCTAACACTGCCCTGAGATTTAGTGCCTGGTGCTTTGTTTCTATTGCCGTCTCTAAACTTTGTCACTGGAGCACTGGCAGAGAAAGAAGCTGGAATGGCTGACTTGGAGCAAAACTGTGAACGGTTTCCTCTATCTGACTTGGGGTGAGCAAAGTTGAAATTACCTGACTTTGCTCTCTTTTTCTGCCTCTCCCTAGTCTTAAAATTCTACTCTTCTACTTGCTGGGCAAAGGTCATGATTCTTGTTAAGGTCATATCACCGATCAGCATCGCATACCTACACTCATTTACCACGCTATCATTGACCCCTGACACGAACTTGCTTATCTTAGCTCTATTGTCTGCAACCACATGAGGAGCATACCTGGCTAGCTGAGTAAATCTGAGAGAATACTCCCTAACCATCATAATCCCCTGCCTGAGGTTGATGAACTCAAGAACTTTGGCTTTCCTTAGCTCTTGGGGAAAGAATCTGTCTAAGAAGGCAGTGACAAATTCCTCCCAATCGATAGGGCCTGTATCATCTAACCTCTCAGACTTCTACTGTTTGTACCAATCATGAGCAACATCCTATAACTGGTAGGTGGCTAACTCATCACTCTCAATAGAAGTAACACCCATGATGTCAATGACCTTCTAGACTTGGTCAATGAACTCTTGAGGGTCCTCATCAGACTTAGACCCATGGAAAGATGGAGGGTTCATCCGGGTGAGGTCCCGGACCCTATTTGCTTTGGGAGTGGCTACTGGATTGGCCAGAATGACTGGTGGCCATTCATTCTGTGCATCCATAGACTGAGCAAGTGTGGTAAATGCAGCTCTAAACTCCGTATGGAAAACATGTTCGCCCAAAGGATCTTCGGGCTGAGGAGCTGGCTGGTTTCTTCTCTTTGGGGCCATGGTCTGGAATAAGAGAAGAATGGATTAGACTGAGAGATTAACTTATGATTATGCTCACTAGAATGACATGAATAATGAAGAAAGGGGACTGTTCCTAAAACATCTTATAGCCTCCTGTACATAAATGTGGCGCGCAACACACCCATGTACAAGACTCATACAACATTACAAATAATAGAGAAATGAAAAAAGAGCCCTTACATTAAAGGGCTCCAAAAGTAGCCCCTTAAGTGCACCAAAAGGATGGTTTTGGGCCTCCTTTACACTTGGGATTATCCACTCTTCTAAGTGGTCTTCAAAATACTCAAAAAGTGTCCAACGTCATGATTGTAATTGTATCATTTCATGCGCTGGCCCTTTGTCTTGCTTTGTGCAATTGAAGAAGCTGGTAACCAGTTTTGAAATCTTTTCTCACTTGTTTTGTCATGGACTTAACTCAAAGACAAGACAAAAATAACAATGATTTTTTTATTTGGATAACTGACTCAAGAAAATAAAATAAAAACGCAGAGAAGAAAGAAAAGACAATGAACGTCCCCATTTGAAATAAAGAAATGAAAAATTTATCTAAAAATGACAGACAATTCTAATGGTTATACCATGCATTTTGGATTAATCTGCCTGATCTTCCCATCCACACTTTCTACCAGTTTTTGTTGAGTTAATGGTCTTGAAACTAAGTTGCTTCCTTAGGTTAATTGCATTTAGGACCTCATTCGGCTAGTGGCACCTTGAATGATTTTTGCCAACAAGTCGGACTCCTTTTCTTTTCTCAGCTTACCCTTGTCTTATGGTGTTCGTGAGGGTGTTTTTACTAATGAGACTCTCTTATTTTCATCTCTCTCAACTCATAACTGTCTTATAGTGCTCGTAGGGTTTTCACCAATAAGACTCTCTCATTTTTATCTCTCTTAACTTACCATTATTTTACGGTGCTCATGAGGATTTTTCACGAATAAGACTCTTATCTTTATTTCTCTCCTGATTCTTTATGCTGAAGAGGACAAGTAGTTCCCAAATGCATCATCATATCCATTGCATGCTTAGCCTTAATATTCTCAAAGATTAATCTGAAAGACTTTCTTTGGTTGTAACTTGGCTTTTAGATAAGGTTAGAAAGAAAGGATGGCATGGGGCCCAAACAACACTTGAAGTGGGGTGGGACTTAAAACTTTTAGAATCGACTCAAACAATGAAGATTAACTCAATATCCAGTTTCTTTTGACTGGGCAATTCTAAATTGTTTATTTGGTTGGACCGAGCCCAAAGCAGGGCAGCCTACATATCTTACCCTCGAGAGAGGAGAATCAGGTCACGCATAGTTTTGGCAGCTCATTTTTTTGCTTGATTCTAAATTTTTCTCTTTTTTTATTGTATCGACTCTTTTCTCTTTGGGATTTTTTTAATCTATTTTTCTTGACACTCTTCTCTTTTTTTTTTCTTTTTGGACACATTTTTTCTCTCTTATCTTTTTTGAAAATTTTTTGACTCTATCATTTTGCTCAACACTTTTCTTTGAGCTTTGTTGACTCTATCTTGATTCCAAAAGAGGGGTATGAAAGAAAATAATACTAAGGCTCAAATGGGGTAAATAAACGATGACACAATGTTTGGATAGTAGAATGAAATGACTTCATCATATCAATACTTGAAAATGCTAGTCCATAGCATGCAATGTGAAATTGCACAATCAATATCACTTATGACATGTTTTACAACACTAACTTGCCCCGAGCATGTGTGCCACCTTCTTCTACACTTGTCAACCATACAACTTCACCTTTGTTGTACATCCCTCATATTGAATGACTCATGCTTTCATGGAGCTAATTTTCTTTTTGTTCCTCTTGATATAGGATCACGCAACCACTATTTGACCTAATCGAGATATATCTTTCAATTATGTCCAAATTAGTCTTGTAATCTCAAAATAATTGCCTTAATTTTTCAAAGAAGACTTCAACTTGATCACCAAATGTCTCAACACTCTAACTATTTTCTCAGATATTTTTCTAACTTTAGTCCTCTGATTCAATGTTTTATGGTTGAATCGAATTTCAAGATCTGGCTGAAAATTCTGCAGGCATGTCATATCACTAGAATCAACATAAAATGTACTGTATAAAGGAAACAAACAACATATATTTAAAACACCAAGGGAAAGGGATACTTCATTTAGTTAAAATAAAAGATAGAAGGGTTTGAACATAAATGACAAAGGGACAAAAAAGATAGATCCCGAACTACAACCCTGAAATAATTCATAAAATAGAAAAGAAAAGAAAACAAACTACCAGACCTCTTTCTAGTAGGGAGAGGGGTGACTTCTCAATTGCTCAGCCTAACATATTAGCCACTGGTTTGCACATCAGCATGACTAGAGCTTCCACCACCTTCAGATATATTTTCTTTAACAAATAAGTTTTGGATCCCCATGCTTAACTCATTGCTTCACACATATTGTGCAGTACCCCGTGCTGGTGAAAAACTCTGTGGGACAGTTGAGGGGCCAATGTTTTGCACCACAATCAATTTTTATTGAATGATTTTCTCTATTTTTCTTTTTAAAATACGAAAATCTTCAGTACTATAACCTTAATGAATGATAAGCACATCGTCTATTAGGATCAAATTTTTTTGACTATGGATCGAGAGTATACCCAGGGATAGGAGTAATCATGCCCTATTGTCTCAATGTCTAGAACAAATTGGTATAGGACTCCCTAATTAGCGTAAAATTATCCTTTGCCTTCTTTCTCATTGCAAACTTTAGCCTCGGATGGAACTTGGATTTAGAGGTTCCTTGGTAAATTTGTAGGGGTCGAGGACGATGTTGAGGGATCAGAGCACGCCATTGTGGATAAGAAGACGAATAATCATACGACTGTGTATTGTTCAAAGGATATTGAGGAAGTGGAATGAGATTTCTTAGAATTTGGAGAAAGGAACCTAGTTACAAGTGGTTATGTGGATCTAATATGTAAGATCGGGATTGTGGCCAACAATATTGGTGGGTTGGACCTCTCAAACTCTATTTTGGCTGTAGCATGACAATAGGTGCATTTTTCTTCTTCTTTCCTTTAGTTTCCATTGATTGATTGCAGTGTCATCCTAAATGTTTCACAGAATCCTTTTGTCCATTAGGCTCTCTAAATTTTGATGTCTCAAAGATTGGAGAAAGGTTAACACTTGAAAATATACCCCGATCTTTGTATGAAACATCTTTATAGCCCATAAATCCCAGGGAACCTTTCATATTATTTTCTACACTCTTCACTTTCCCCATCATTTTTCTGGCTTTTCTGACATGCTAGGTTTCTTAGTAAAAAATTTTGGCGGTCCACTTAACTTAACTGTAGGCTCAAGGGTATAGAAATGATCATCAAGAGTATTGAATGTGGATTCACTAGTGGACTGGGAAAGGAAAATCGTTGGATTGATAGCCAAATTGAAAGCCTCAGAAGAAGATTGAGCAACTAAAGCATAGACGGTATGTGGTTCTATGAATGTTGTAGGCTTATACTGAGAAGCTAAAGAACGAGTGGTAGAAGTATTGGGGTACATTTGATGTGGAATGAATTCTGCGGTATGCTGTGATACATAAAATATAGTAGGAAACTGACTTTGCGATTTTGGTAGAAGACTCAAGGTATTTGCAGGGTCAATAGTGGGGAATGGAGGAAGAGGCAGCCCACTGGCCCAAGCTCGATACATTTGTTGCCTTAGTCTCAAATTCTCTTCCTTTAAACTCTCATTTCCCTGACTCTTTGTTTGATCCATGAGGTCACTCTCTATATACTTGTTGGATATAACTAACCCTTCCTTGGATTTGGTGTGATATGGAGGACCAACCAGGATGCCACAAACCAACTACCTTAAACTAACTGAACAAGAGGTAACAAATGTATTAGAGTTCAACATTTTTTTTTTCAAAACTTTCTTTTTTGCCCTTTTTGAAAAGGTCACCGAACCCAAGAAGCGCACCTGCGTATCTCACCCTCGAAAGAGGAGAATCAGGTGCGCGTAGTTCGTGAAGTCTTGCCAAAATGACCTATTAAACTCTTTTTCCATTCTTTTTTCTTTTTCTTGAAACTTTATAAAGAAAAGAAAATAACAAATTGCCAAAAGAATTGACGAAATTTTTTTTGCATTTTTCAGGTTTAAACTCCCTATACAAAATGAAACCTATGATTACCAAAGAAGAATCTTTTTTGGGTTTTCAATTTTGAATTTCATATGACAATGAAACTTGAAACTATTAAAGGAAAATTTTTTTGTGGTTTTCTTTTAAATATGTATATGAACCACCTACTCTAAATAAAGATTGAAGAATTTTTATTTTTTTTTAATTTTTCACATTCCTATACAAAATGAAACCTATGATTACCAAAGAAAGATCTTTTTGGGGTTTTTGATTTTTAATTTTATACAAAAATGAAACTAAAAACTATTAAAGGAAAATCTTTTTTGTGGTTTTCTTTTAGAGATGTATATGACACCTACTTTAATAAAGAGTGAAGAAATTGTTTTTGAATTTTTCAAATTTCTATACAAAATGAAACCTATGATTACCAAAGAAAAATCTTTTGGGGTTTTCAATTTTGAATTTCATATGACGATAAAACTTGAAACTATTAAAGAAAGTCTTTTTGTTGTTTGCCTTTAAAGATGTATATAAAACACTTACTCTAAATGAGGAGTGAAGAATTTTTTTTTGGATTTTTCAAATAAGATTCCGGAACCAACAATAGGTGCCTACGTATCTCACTACCAAAAAGAGGAGAATCAAGGGTGCGTAGTTCATCCAGATTGGATAATTAAGGATTATATAACGAACTAAAACTTAACTTGAGTGACACGATTACAGACAGACGATGAAAGTAAAATCATTTTGGGTTTTTAATTTGACACTTCACACAAAAATGACACCAACAACTATGAAAGAAAAATCTTTGATATTTTCGATATGAAATATACCAAACTTCTACCATCTTTTTAAAATTTTCCTTTTATAAAAAGCTCCTATTTGAAAAAGGAAAATCTTTTTGATATTTTTTGAGAAAATGAGTGCGAAAGGTAAAAAATCTTTTTGGATTTTTGAATTGTGACAAATGAAAGCCATAAAAAACTCTAGAAAAAACTATGAAACACTTTTTTTTGACTCAGTTTTTCTTTTTCTCTCTTTTTTTCAACACTTTACTTCTAACATACGCTTTCCCCAAATTAGTCCATCAAATGACCAAGTTACCCTCAGAGATGGAACATTTAGTACGCAGGGATGCTTTAGAGGTGAGTCTTCTATAAAGGATCATGTGAGTCCTGTTAGGTCTCAATATGATGTAGATAAGCATGACCTAAAAGCTGACCTATGCTGGGGTTTACTAATAAGACTGTTCGGGGGAGCGTATGGTTGATGGTGGCTGTGAGAGCTTTCCACCCAATCCATAATACCAATGGCTCCCCCTCCTAAAATAAGGGTAACTCAACTAGAGGTCATGTACAACATGTGTACTATGGACTTGTTGCAGAAAAAATGACTTGGGTTATGCACATAATGCCAGATATAAAGCGGAAACACATAAGAAGAAAGACTGTAAATACATAGCATGTAGGCACTCAACAATGATAAAAAAAAAAAATGATAACACAAACAACGTCTATACACCCATAATGTCAAACTAAGCCGATACAACTCAAAAATAAGCTCGAATTCTAAAAAATCTCCACAGTAGAGTCACCAGAGCTGTCACACCCTTTTTTAACCAAAGAGATAGGTTTTAAAGTTTAAAAGAGTTTTTATTATTAAAGTGATAAAAAATAAAAATTTTATTTCGAAAAGGATTCATTTTACAATTAACTCAGAGTCGCTACTTGGCATAATCAAAAGTGTCAAGGCACCTTTGAAAATTATTTTTCAAAACTATTTTTGACTCTTCAAAACTGGTTTGCGAACATAGATTCCGGTTAAGCAATTCTGTTGACCGAGGGGAAGGTTTTAGGCACCCCTTGATCCTATGGTTCGACCATGATCGCTTGGTAGAAAAAATTGGCTAATTTCACATTAAAAATGTATAAACCACATAAAATACATAAAAAAATCAAACAAACACACAAAACAAAATAAATCCAAAATATGGTGTCCAATCCAATTTTACAATCCCAAAATAGAAAAATGCGGAAATGTAAACCTCCGCTAACCTACACTAATCCTAAACTATGCTCCAATGCTTAACTAATGCCTCAAGCCTTTGTCACGGGCATCCTCCAAATACAAAATACTTTGGGACATTCTCCGGCGAATAAACACAGATGCCTCAGGGCATTCCCAGATTAAATGATACATTTGATCCAAAAGCAACCAAACCAAGCCATTCAACATATATTTCAAGCATTCAATGTTTCTCAAGTCCTAACTTTTCCTACCTCGGCCTACCGTTTGTCTATCCCGTTCAACCTATTATGATATTATCGAGGAGTTGACAATTAAACGCATAGTAACAATAACAATGAATCAAAATAACTAATTTATTCTTCTTTTATCAAATTTCAATCCCCCGAATCCATTAACCAATGATTAACACATGCTTCGATTACCAATTCAAGTTTTCAATATTCAAATCCAATATCCACCAATACACAATCAAAATTCAAACATACCAAACACGCAAATCATTCACGATTACATAAAATTAAAGAGAGAGGATAGAATTGGACCTTATGAGTGTTTTTTATTAACTTAGAAGATGATAAAAGCCAATCTAAAATGTCAAAGAACGTAAAACCTCAACTCTCAAATCAGTTTGAACTGCGATGGACTCAAAACCCAACTTGCAATAGCAATTTAATAAAGAACAGATGAGTACCAACAATAAAAATATGAACAAACCAAGACTGGTAAACGAGATTTTAGAATTTTGAACTTGAATTTAACAAAGGACGACCTGCAAATCAATTTCGGCAAAAAGGGTCACCGAAAAAATAGTCAAGACGTCGGAAAATAGTTGAGACGCTGAAAAATTTAATACCAGCCCAATCTTTACCCATCGTTTTCTCAATTGTGGATCTCTCTCTCTCTTACAAATCTCTCTCTCATAGATTTCTCTCTACCTCTCTCAGTTCTCTCTCACACCATCTTTCTTCTCACTTTGATATGTGTGTATATATTTATGAATAAACTGTGAGTGAGTGTGTGCGTGTAGGTGTATGGCAGTATATATCGTGTGAGACTTTTGGGTGTGTAAATGGGAAAGGCTTTTTTTTGCAAAGAGGTATGTGTGTGTATATAAAAATATGGAGAGGAAGATGGCCCCCCCTTTTTTATGCGTATGTACTAACAGAGGTAAACCTAGAATTTGAAGTCTGTGGGTGCACCAGTGTTGTCAAAGGTATGCATAAGCCTCGAAGTAAGACTCAACATGTGTTGAGCGCTCGTCTTGCTTAATGTGCAGCTTAGGTTCTAATTTCTAATACATACTTTTCCTAGACGAAGGCTAAACAATAGATATTTCATTTTATAAAATAAAATAATTTTTTTGTTCATATATTTCTCATTCATACTTATATTATTAGTCGTGAAATAGACATATATTTATATTTTTTTCTCCTTTTTTGCCATTTTATTAAATCTCACACTTTATTTGTACTTCGTGATTAAACACAATAAACCTTGAAGCTTTTTTACGCTTATTGCTTTTGATAATATTGTAGTGCACCAATATTATCTTAAGACGTTAGAAAAACTTTGAGTATAGATTAAGGGATATTATCATATTCAATTGGTCACCAAATACATGAACAATAATGCAAAAATAATTATATCGAACGAATATGAGTTTTAAGATAATAACTTTACTTTCTTATAATATAAATTTTAATTTTATAACCATTAATTGTGGTAGGTTAGTGGTGAATGGGTGTTCACCATAGGGATTGGTTGTGAGTTTGAATCCCCATTTCATTAATTTTTGTGACAACTTTGGTAATAAGCCTTTAAATCTGAAGAATTGAAATATGAAGTTTACTTATATCAATTTTTAACAATCAGTTGTGGTAGGTCAATGGTGAAGGAGAGTTCACCTTAGGTACTGATCGCTGTTTTGAATTCTCATTTCATCAAGTTTTGTTAATAAGCCTTTAAATATAAAAAAATTGGAAATAAAAGAGAAAATATTATGTGATTCCCACAAATCGACCCCTGGTCGCATGGATGAAAGTGCGGCCGTCAACCAGCACACCAAGGTGCACTATCTGTCAACTATGGGTGCACTATAGTATATATTCCATTTTATAAAGGTATATACACATATATACACAAAAAAAATTTGACGTTAACGGGTGCACGTGCACCCCCACCACTACACGTGGGTTTGCTTCTGTGTACTAGTATATGAGTGGAAAATTCTATGATGGATGTGGGTCCCTCTTTTCTATTTTTGGCGTGGAATATGGAGTGATGTGTTGGTGGAAAAAATGAGAGATAATGAAAAAATTGGAGTGTGTGATCTATGTGTGCTGTGAATATAATTTTGTTTTGTCTTTTTGTGAGTTTGTTAAGGAGGTGGGGACTAGATGGGTAGGGTAGGGGTAGGGGTAGGGTAGGTGATAGTAGGGGAAGTGAGGTGGATGGGTTGGTTAGGATAAGAGAATATTTTGGGATTGGGATTTAATTTGTTAGAAATTGTTGTATTTATTTTCTTGTGGGGAAAGTATAGAATGGGTGAAGGTACTTGGTAAGATGAGCTACAAATGAATAAAATTCAACTTTGGAAGGAACAAAATTAGGTGTCTACATTTGTGGTTGATTTATTTGGTACTGATGCATTTGATGTGGTGAATGAGTTCAAGGTGTCACCTTATATATTTTACACTACCACAGCTATGATATTGTCACTAGAATTTTATTTTTTGGAGCTTGATGAAACTGTTCATTGTGACTATAAAAACTTCCAAGAGCCTGCTCGTATTCCAGGTCAGAGACGAATCTAAAATTTTAATTTTAGCTTCTTGTTTTGAGGTTTTGACACTTTTTCTATTACATTTGATATGCAGTACTTTTCTTTTTAACCTTTTAAGAAAACTTAATACATATTTTTTTCAGAGTTGAGTTACTACTATTTTGTCTTACATGATGGGTACTTTAATAAATAATACTTTCAATCAACAAGAGAATATATAACGTATATTCCAATGTGTCCTTTTGTACATTCTACCTCATTCACATATATATCTCTAAATAAAAAAATTAGCAGTAGATCATGGTTGGTACATACGGCTACAATGATGGGCGATCCACTTCACCACCCACTGACGGTGGTTCTAGCGGAGATAGATACAACAGCTTATCTGCAGGTGGTAGTGGTGAATACGATGGTTCAGGAGGTGGTGGAGGATATGGCAGTGTATATGGTGGCTATAACGATAGAATATCAGTTCCGCTACCTACTGATAGAGGATACACAGGCTCCGTCGGTGATAGATACAACGGCTCATCCGACGGTGGTGTTGGTGGATACGGTGGTTTCTGTGGCCGTGGTGGATGCGGCTTTGGTGAATATAGTGGATGCGGTGATTCTACCAATAGCGGTGGTGGATACAATTGTACGGGTGGCACCGGTGGTAGATACGGTGGTACAGGCAGCACCGGTGGTGAATACAGTAGTTCTGGTGGTAGCGGTAGTGAATACAGTAGTTTTGGTGGTGGCGGTGGCTTGGCATAAATTGTGGACAGTTGTAGTATCATGAAAACTAACTATTTATTTGAAATAATATAGTTGTAATTTTCTAAATGATGTTGTATTCATGCTTTAAACTTCTATTATATATTAATTTTATTATCTTAATCCAATATATAGGACCCTTCTCTAAATGTAGTTCTAGCCTCCAATTTGACTCAACTTAGTCAATTTATGCCTTAAAAATTGCCTTCTCCCTTTTCCCTTTAATTTTACATTCTGTCAACATACATAGGTTATTTCGTTGGGTGGGCTCTATGTGATCGGGACTGAATGACATGAGTGGTGGCGAATTGACAATCAGGTACTAATTTTGATATTGCTATTGCAGTACATTGGTCAAAACTAATTAGCAGCGAATCATCAGGCCATTCGACTTCTGCTACTTCAACTATTTTAAATACTTTTGAGTTTTGTTGGAAAGAGCCTCGAACAAAGTAGAGAAGTTGGAAATGATTCATACAGCTGACCCAATGAGCGTTTGATTGAACGAATGGCTGGTTGATTGATTGCATTTACCTCTTGATTGTATCCCAAATGGGGTTATGGTGAACTCTCAATTCCACCCCTGATTCAGGGGTCGGGTGTCAATTCATACCTTTTGGATAAGGGTGTCGCTCCTACTTTGTGTATATACATAGTATAATTTTTGAGTGAATTTGGGGGTCGGTGTAGACGCATAATTTTATCCTGTTGAAAATAATCATTTCTCCGTTATCATGCACTTTGATCCCATCTTATAATTTTCTTCCAGAAAAACAAATGAATAACCACCTCATCTTTTACTTATTTATTTATTCCCTTTTGTTTTATCCAAATAACAAACCCTAACTAATTTTGTCTTATCTTAAAGATTCCAACAACTCACCTAATAAAAAATAAACACCTAACCCTCAACCCTCTAATTAAAAAACAACACCTCACCTCTCACCTAACCACCCTCACCATCCCATACCCCTACCCTCACCCCTATCCCACATGATCCCTCCTTATATTTCTTGTCCAAAAAGTAAAAGGGATAAGGATATGCTAAAAGAGGAGGAGGGTCCCATGAGGAATCTTCGAAGAAAGAGGGGGGAACCAATTTTGTTTTCATTGGAGATATGCATATAAGCACCATTTTTCCATATATAGAAAAGGGGGGTTCCATTTGTTTCCTGGAGAAGAAGAACAGGAGAAGTCATTGATGAACTCCATTTTTCTTTCTCTTTTCCAATCCATCATGAATAGAGGTTTTCTTTTTCTTTCTTGACCATGAGCGGACTTCATACACATTTAAACACAACAAACATGGAGTAGACGAATCCATTTTTCCTTTCTTTTCTTTTTCTCTGTGACTGGACACACTAACAGAGAGTTCGAGAGGGAAATCACGAAGGAGCAGGAACGAAGGGAGTTGAGAAAGATCTGATCGGTCCTAATTTACTGATTTGACTGACCCAGCTTTGGAACCCCTAAATGGTCTCTTTCTTCTTGATTTCTGGGGGAATTCATCCAAGAAATATTGAGGTTCACCAGAAAAACCTCTCCCGTCTTTGTCTCATTACTGTTTTTGATGAAATACGCTAGAAAAGCGATGCCACAGAATCCCTTCTTCCCAGACTGGACTCAAAGTTGGTTTAATCGAGTTATTCCATTTGAATCTACATCTCATCATTTCTATTTTCTTGGTATTATATGTGGTTTCCTGGGTTTCGGATTAGAATTCTGGGGACTTTTGTATTGGAGATGGGAGTTCATCGTTGTCGAGGTCTCTATTTGGACTTTCGGATTCGGATTTTCTTTAACTCGTTTCTTATCAACGAAATCAGTTCTTTGAAGGTCCATCTCTTTAACTCTACCTTTTTATATTGAAGTTAGTTGTGTGGTGTGTTTGTGAGCTTGTTTGAGCCATGTTGACATCATTGTCTTGATTTGTATCTTGAAATTGAATACTCGGAATTGGGGTAGCTGTGAGATTTATAATAAATAGAGGCGGAATTAAGAATTTGATAAAAAATGGTCGAATTAGATTAATTTGAGTTTATTATTGTTTGTTTAATTTAGAATAAATATGAATATTGTATGAACTGTAATAGGTCTACGATGGGTTGAAATTGATAGGCTAATATAGGTTCGGGTAGGCAAGTTTATGATTAAGTGTTTTTTTTCTCTGAAAATTTGAATGTGAAAGGTGTTAGATGTTTTTTTTAGTTTATTGCATGAATTTGAAATGTATTCATTTGGCCGGGGAATGCTCCGAAGGTTGATGTATTTATTCATCGGGGAATGCCCCGACGTATCATGTTGGCGAAGGCGGAACGTGATCAAGGCCTGAGGCATCGGGTAAAGCACGAGATCATAGTTAGTATTAAAGTAGGTTAGATAGGATTTTTTTTTTTATTTTTCTATTTTGGATTGTATAAATTGTACTGGACACTGTACTTTTGATTAGCTTTTTTTTATTTGTTTAATTGTTTTACGTGTTTTGTGTGGTTTGTACATTCGTAGTGTCAAAAATAGCCGATACACTCCACCAAGCGACCGTGGTCAAACCATAAGATCGAGGAGTTCCTAACACCTTCCCCTCGGTCAATAGAATTCCTTAGCTGGAATCTCTGTTCGCGGATCAGTTTTAGAGTCAAATCATTTTGCAAAGGATTTTTCAAAGGTGACTTGGCACACCGAATTATACCAAGTGGCGAGTCTAAGTTTTGAATGTAAAAGTTCCTTTTTGAAATAAATTATCTTTATTTTTGTCACTTTAATAATAAAAACCCTTTCGAACTTAAAATTAAAACTTTTTGGGAGTTAAAAAAGGGGTGTGACAGCTCTGGCGACTCTACTGGGGATTTTTCAGAATTCGAGCTAATTTTTGGAGTTTTATCGGCTTTATTTGATATTATAGGTGTATAGATATTGTTTGTGTCGTTTTTTGTTTATTTTATCATTGTTGAGTGCCTACGTGCTCTTTGTTTACAGTTTTTATCCTATGTGTTACCGCTTTATATCTGTCATCATGTGCATAACCTGAGTCATTCTTTCCGCAATAAGTCCATAGTACACGTGTTGTACACGACCTATATTTGAGTCACCTTTATCTTAGGAGGTGGAGCCGTCGGTGTTATGGAGTGGGTGGAAAACTCACGCAGCCACTATCGACCATACGCTCCCCCGAACAGCCTTGTTAGTGATCCCCAATGTAGGTCAGCCCTTAGGTCATTCTTATTTGCATCATATTGAGACCTAGCAGGACCCACTTGGTCCTTTGTAGGAGACTCACCTCTAAAGCATCCCTACGTGCTAAATGTCGCATCTCTAAGGGTAACATGGTCATTTGATGGACTAATTTGGGGGAAATCATGTGCTAAAAGTAAAGTGTGTAGACAAGAAATGTCGAAAAGTGAAAAAAAAAACGTTTCGTAATTTTTAGTGTTCTTTATGGCTTTTGATTTTTACAATTCAAAAATTCAAAAATATTTTTTACCTTTGGCACTCATTTATACAAAAAAAATCAAAAGCTTTTTACTTTGTCTCCTTTAGCATGCATTCATAATTCGAAAACTTCAAAAAACATTTTTTAATAGAAGCCTTTTATAATTCAAAAAATATGGTAGAAGTTTTGTTCATTTCATATATCATATAACAAAAATACCAAAAGATTTTTTCTTCATATTTGTTGGTGTCAGTTTTGTTTGGTTATGTCTCTTAAGTTAGGGTGCAATCTGTTATTTAATCATTAATTTTGCAATTTGGATGAACTACGCATACCTGATTCCCGTCCCTCAGGGCGGGATACATAGGCAACCCTCGATGGGTCCGATAATCTCTTTATTTTTTAGTCTTTGTCTCGATTTCAGCCTAGGGTCTATCTCTGCGTAATCTAGTGCCGTTAACTGGTCCTTGCTAAGTAGGCTGATTTCATTCGACGGTGCTGTTCGATGATTTGGAGTCATAAGTGGTCTGTCCCTTCGACATAATGCAACATGGCAGGGCATGAATACCCTCAAAGAAGGTTTATATAATCCAAGATATACTCTAAGATATGGAATCTTGCCACAATCCATTCCTCGAGGTGTCAGTAGGCCATTACCAGCACAACTTAGAGAGAGAATATAGAAAGAATGTATAGTCGATGACTGCCAAGATGAAAGTACGCGGGCTAAAGTGGAAGAATTGAGAGTTCAGTTAGCAGGTTTGCTCGCAACTGTGGAAGGGTATCAGAACAGTCTTTTCAGGTGTACTCCTCATGAGGCCACAATACGTACTAGGAGCTTTCTTCCGAATATCAAGGTGTCATTGCAGGGCATGTTGCAAAATTTGACTAGTAAGGCGAGAACTTCACAGACGGGTCTATCTCAGCCAGGGTCGTCACGCAGCGCAGCAGTTTGAAGGGGCACTTCTTCTCTTAGTTTGAGTCCTTTATTTTTCTGTCATTGTATTGTTCTGTCTTTGTTAAGTTCGTGTCGATTTTGTTTTAACTTTAGGGTCTTTATTAGGAATGTCACGCATGTTGTCCTGTGGTTATGGAGTGTTATTTAGTCTTTGTTGATTAGTGTTAAAGTTGCCTTAAATTCGAAGTCGATTTTTAGTTGTCTTTTTATCAAATGTTGTGACATTGCATTGTTCTTTCTTTTGTTTATTTTTCATCAAAAGAAAAAAACTTCAACTTTGTGATAGTTATGCATGCGCTTCCCGAACTACGCAAGATTTGATTCATGTACAACATGATACGTAGGCAACCTACTTTTGGGTTTGATCTAATCATTTTGTTTCTTGGTTTTTCATTATTTTTCTTTTATTTTAAGGAAAAACAAAAGCCATAAAGAATGATAAAAAGAGAGACATCGAGAGAGAAAAAGAAAAAAAAGAAAAAAGAGAGGTGATTAGAGTAAAGAAGCAAATGGGTGTAGGAAAAAGATCGGGATGATGCTAAAATGACCTTGCTACCCTCAAAGGTTGGTATAAATATGCATGAATCTAGGAAAATTTTACAAATGTGATTCCCATGCTTGTTGTGTGACCTAATCCTAACGGGTTTTTTCTTTGATGAGTATGTTCTTTCAGATAAGTGGTTGGTTTGCAGCATTCTGTCTAGTCACCCGTACTTCACTAGATCAAAAGCGAAGCTTGCCATGGCTAGTAGGGAGATTGAAAATTCACTCATTGACCCAGATCAGGATCCCAAGGAAGAAAGTTCAGAACACAATGATGAGGTATTGAGACTTAGACAACAATTGCTAGATCTGCACCGAAAATGGGCTTGTAGCATGCCTCCTCTTCCACTTCCTGAAGATCTTGGGAATATCTCCAATTGTCCACCGCTCTCTCAGGCGCAATTCTCTGTTCCCATTGAGTCACCGGAGCATGCACCAAGATTCACTTCGCAGCAATATTACCCCGGCACTTCTAGTGTGCCCCTGGGAGTTCCTCAACCAAGGCCCATGACTCAGCCGGCGCCGGCAGCAGTACTATGTTCGTAGCTTCACCACCACCTGAAGCTCCCACATATGTTGTACGTCTGACAATAGTGCTTCCTCGGTCTGCCAGTAATCCAGTATTGAAGGTTTTAGATAGTCAGTATTATGCCCCGGAGCCTACTTTGAGAATGAATGAACTGTATGGGTACGCTCAGCCACCTGTATTTCCATTTGATACGGAGAAACCTATCGCAACAGAGGAACAAGAGGTCAGAGCACGGAAATTAAAAAGTTTGGAACAGGCCATGAGGAATCTGCAGGGAACCGGAGGTTATAAGAATGTTTCCTATAAAGATCTTTGCATGCTCCTAGACGTCAACCTTCCCCTTAGTTTTAAAATGCCCAAGTTTGAGAGGTATGCTGGGCACGGTGATCTCGTGGCACACTTGAGACGTTATTGCAACTAATTGAGGGCTGTAGGGGGAAGAAAAGAGTTGCTTATGGCTTTCTTTGGCGAGAGTCTTTCCGATCTGGCTTCAGAATGGTTTGTCGATCAAGATATCGACAAGTGCAATAGCTGGGATGACTTAGCTTCAGAGTTTGTGTAATATTTTCAGTATAATATTGACTTGATTCCTGATGAAAAATCCTTGGTCAACATAAAGAAGAAAAGCACTGAAGGCTTTAGGGAATACGCGATAAGGTAGCGTGAACAGGCCGCCAAGGTAAAACCTCCAATGAAGGAGAGTAAACTGTTAGAGGTCTTCATTCAGGTACAGGATGAGACCTATTTTCAACATTTACTTTCGACAATGGGGAAGTCTTTTATTGAAGTCCTCACAATGGGAGAGATAATAGAGGACGGAATTAAGACCGGCCGAATAACAAGTTTTTCCACATTGAAAGCCACCGCACAAGTGATTCAAGGTGGATCTAACACGTTCGGAGGTAAAAATAAGAAAGAGGATGTGGAGACCGCTGTTGTTGGACCCCATTCCTATTCCAAAAGACCTCCTCGCCCCTATCCCCAATCCTAAGCCCAAGACTATGTCAAAGCTCCATATATTCCTCCCCACCATTACTACCTTCCACAAAAACCACTATATGCTATTCCACCCCTTTCTTACCCAGTATATAGCATATAACCATATGCCCAAACCCCTTCTTACCTACAATGGCCTGCGTAAGCTCCACAAAATCATCTATCAGCTCAACCAAATTACCAAAACCCCTCCAGACTCGATTTCCAACCCAGGCCCGAGTACAAGAAAGAGAAGGCGGTTAAAAATTAGTTCACGCCTCTCAGGGAGACATATGCTAGCTTATTTGATAGGTTGAGAAAGCTGAAGGTCTTAAGCCCGATTCAAGGAAGACTTTCAAATCCACCTCCCAGAAATCTCAATTATTCTTTAAGATGTGTATATTGTTCTGACAAGCCAGGCCATGATATCGAGAAATACTGGTATTTAAAGAGAGCCATCCAAGATTTAATCGATGTAAATCAGATTTGGTCCAGGCGCCAGAGGTTCCAAACATTAACCATAATCCATTGCTAACCTATGCTGAAGCTAATATGTTAGAATTGATATATAATGGGAAAGAGTGTTAAGGTGTTACAAGTCTATTGTCAGAATACAAACCAATGAGGATAAAATCAGTGAATGTGGTGGATTCGTTGAAATCAATATCATTAATCCAGGAAGAAATGGGAGAAGATAAAGTCCAAAAAAGCAAAAAGGAACCCGTGATCACTGTACAACGCACCAAAAAGATGTTGGTTTAAGTCAGGACAAACCTAAGTTGACGGTGGTAGGAGCTCCAGGTAAGCCTATCTTAATGGTGAAAGGGGCATTTGCAGCGCCTATTATCATCAAACCAGTGATCTAACCTCTGATAGTCGATATGAAAAAGGTTCCCTGGAACTATAAGCGGACTGTGATGACCTATCAGGGAAAGAAAGTAGTGGAAGATGTAGATGAGGTAGGGGGTCTGACTCGATCAGGAAGATGTTTCATGCCTGAAAGTTTAAGAAAGTCCAAGCTAATTGGGAGTGGGCCTTCATCTATCAAAAAGACTATCACCGAAGAAGAAGCTGAAGAATTTTAGAAAAAGATGAAGTTGCCAGAGTATTCAATAATAGATCAGTTGAAGAAAACCCCTGCTCAAACTTCCCTCTTATCGTTGCTGTTGCATCCCAAGGAACATTGTGATATTATATTGAAGGTATTAAATGAAGCATATGTTCCTAGAGAGATTACAGTAAACCAGCTTGAGAAAATGGTTGGAAAAATCTTTGATGTTAATCGGATCAGCTTTTCTGACGATGAATTGCCTGTTGAAGGTATGAGGCATAACCGAGGTATTTACATTACAGTGAAGTACAAAGATTTCTATGTCACTTATGTCATGATTGATAGAGGTTCAGGTGCAAATATCTGCCCTATTTCTACTTTGCGAAAGTTGAATATTGGTTTTGAGAGGATCAGGCCCAACAATGTATGTGTCAGGGCTTTTGATGGTGCAAAATCGAACTTCATTGGCGAAATAGAACTAATGTTGATTATAGGGCCTGTTAAGTTCACCATAGAGTTTCAAGTATTAAATATAGACTCCTCTTACAATCTGTTATTGTGAAGACCATGGATCCATAAGGCCAAGGCGGTTGCATCTACATTACACCAAATGATCAAGTTTGAGCATGACGGACAAGAAGTGGTTATTCATGGTGAAGGGGATTTGTCCTCCTACGAAGATTATCCCTTGTCCCTTATTGAAGCAAATAATGTAGAGTAGATATTTGTCTATCAAATTTTTGATACAGTGTCGGTGAATCATATCTTTGAAGGACAGGTTATTCCAGGGCCACAATTGTCTCCCGCTTCTGTCATGATGATAAATGAAATGTTAAAATATGGATTCGAGCCAGGAAAGGGTTTAGGAGTATCTCTTTATGGTATAGTTTATCCCATATATCTGAGGGAAAACTTGGGCACTTTTGGTCTGGGTTTCGAATCTACGATTAAAGATCTGAAGAAAGCCAAGGAAAGAAAGAAAGAAATATGGTCACTCCCTTGCCCAATGCCTCTACTCAGTAAGTCATTCATCAAGAGCAGTGTCGTGGCACCTATAGAGTTTGAAGCTGAATTGGTTGATGACTTCTAGAACCTGTTGATTGAAGTTGACATAGTTGAAGAAGGAGAGGGTACCAGTAGGGCAGACGTGCAATTCATAGGTACAGCTATCCAGCTCAACAACTGGAAAGTCATTCCTCTCTCTGTTAGGAGAGTGTTTTGGTAGTTTATTTTGTTTTTCTTTCTGTTTATCCGAGTTATTTCAGGGTTGTTAATCGGATTTTAGTTTGTTTATGTTATGTGGGAATTTATCTTTAAACCCTCCTATATTTCCTTTTAATGAAATGCAATGTCCCTTTTGTTTCTTGTCTAATATATTTTATTTTTGTCTTTTTCTTTATACAATTCTCTTTATGCTGATTCTAATAACATGACATGTATGTGGAATTTTTAGCCTGATCTTAAGATCCAAACTAATCAAGATATAATGAAGCAAAAGAGGGAATATGATTAAGAAGAGGCACCAGAGGAAATAAGCAAAGAGTTGGAACAGTTCGAAGACAAGAATCCTAATTTGAATAAAACTTAGCCAATTAATCTAGGGAATCAAGAAGATGTTAGGGAAACTAAAATTGGTGTACATGGTTTGTCGCAGCTAAAAGATGGAATGATTCAAGTATTAATTAATTATAAGGATGTTTTTCCATGGTCTTATGATGATATGCCTGGTTTAAGCACTGAATTAGTGGCTCATAAATTGGCAACTGATCCTGTCTTCCACCCTGTCAAATAGAAGTTGAGGAAGTTTAAAACAGATTTAAGTATTAAAATCAAATAGGAAATCATGAAACAACTTGAAGCCAAAGTCATTCGAGTGGACCATTATCCCACATGGTTATCCAATATTGTTCCTGTCCCAAAGAAAAATGGCAAAATTCGAGTATGTGTTGATTACCATGATTTGAACATGTGTTGATTACCGTGATTTGAACAGAGCAAGTCTGAAGGATGATTTTTCGTTGCCCAACATCCATATTTTGCTGGACAACTGTGCTAAAAATGAGGTAACTTTTTTTGTGGATTGCTATGCCGGATACCACCAAATCATTATAGATGGTGAAGATACAGAGAAGACGTCTTTTATCACACCATGGGGAACTTATTGTTATCGAGTAATGCCATTTGGTTTGAAGAATGCTGGAGCAACCTACATGAGAGCCATGACCACTATATTTCATGACATGATGCATAAGGATATTAAGGTCTATGGATATTGAGGTCTATGTAGATGATGTGATTATTAAATCAAAGAATCAGGATGACCATATTAAAGATCTAAGGAAGTTCTTCGAAAGGCTTCGCAGGTATAATCTCAAACTCAACCCGACAAAATGTGTATTTGAAGTCCCGTCTGGAAAGCTATTGGGGTTTGTAGTCAGCCATCGGGGAATTGAATTGGATCCTTTGAAAATCAAAGCCACTCAGGATTTGCCCCCGCCCAAGAATAGGACAGAGGTGATGAGTTTACTTGGTAGACTGAACTACATCAGTTGGTTTATTACTCAACTCACAACAACTTATGAGCCCATATTCAAGTTTCTAAAAAAGAGTGTTGTGGTAGAATAGACTAAAGAATGTCAGGAAACGTTCGATAGAATCAAAAGATACTTGTCAAATTCGCCCGTGCTGGTACCACCGGAGCCTGGTAGGCCTTTGATCTTATATTTATCAGTCATGGACAATTATTTTGGTTGTGTCCTGGGTCAACATGATGTCACGGGCAAAAAAAAGCAGGCTATTTATTATCTTAGCAAGAAGTTCACAACATATGATGTCAGGTACACTCTTCTTGAAAGGATGTGTTGTGCCTTAACTTGGGTAGCACAGAAGTTAAAGCATTATCTCTCGTCCTATACTACTTATCTCATCTCCCGCATAGATTCTTTGAAGTATATCTTTCAGAAGCCTATGCCGATAGGTCGATTGGCAAAGTGGAAAACATTGCTCACCGAGTTCGACATTGTATGTGTGACTCGAACCGCTATGAAATCCCAAGCCTTGGAAGATCATCTTGCTAAGAATCCCATTGATGAAGAGTACGAGCAACTAAAAATATATTTTCCTAATGAAGAAGTGTTTTGTGTCGATGAAGTCGTTATAGATACTGATCCAGGTAGGAAGTTGTTCTTCGTTGGAGCTGTCAACATAAAAAGAGTCAAAATAGGTGTGGTTGTTATCTCTGAATTAGGGCAACATTTCCCGGTAACAGTGCAACTTCGATTTTATTGTACCAATAACATGGCAAAATACGAAGCGTGTATTCTTGGTTTGAGGTTAGCTGTTGATATGGGAGTCAGGAACTATTGGTGTTAGGGGATTTAGATTTTCTCGCCCATCAAATTTAAGGCCATTCGAAGATGCGAGATTTGAAGCTCATACCATATCGACAATGCTTGCAGAAGCTATGTCAACGGTTTGTGTCAGTAAAATTTAGGCATATTCCAAGGATTCATAATAAGATTGCTGCTGCTTTAGCCACTCTGTCTTCAATGTTCCAACATCCTGATAAAGCCTACATCTATCCAGCGCATATATAGAGTCGTGATTAGCATGCTTACTATAATACGGTTGAAGAAGAGCTCGATGGATAACCTTGGTACTTTGATATCAAGCAATATATTCAGTCAGGAGACTACCCAACACATGCCACCAAATTATCAAAAGAGGACTATTAGACGTTTGACTAGTGGATTTTTCTTAAGTGGGGGAATTTTATATAAGAGAACCCCGGATCTGGGACTTTTAAGGTGTGTAGATGCAAGAGAACCCTCGGTGATCATGTTTGAAATACACTCTGGAGTATCTGGGCCGCATATGAGCAGTTATGTCTTGTCAAAGAAGATACTTTGAGCAGGTTATTATTGGCTTACTATGGAGCAAAATTCTATTTGTTTTGTTCGGAAATGTCATCAATGTCCAGTACATGGTGATCTGATACATCTCCTCCCGCTGAATTGCAGGCAATGTCTGCTCCATGGCCTTTCGTAACTTGGGGAATAGATGTGATTGGACCAATTGAGCCCAAAGAGTCGAATGGGCATAGGTTCATTTTGGTGGCCATCGATTACTTCACAAAGTGGGTAGAAGAAGTAACTTTCAAGTCAGTGACAAAGAAGGCGGTAGTAGATTTTGTTCATTCCAGCATCATTTGTAGGTTTGGAATTCCTAAGATGATCATTACAGACAATGCTGCCAATCTCAATAGTCATTTGATGTAAGAAGTGTGTCAACAGTTTAAGATCGCACATCGAAATTCCACTTCATATTGTCCGAAGGAAAATGGTGCCGTGGAAGCCACCAATAAGAATATCAAGAAGATACTGCGAAAAATGGTACAAGGGTCTAAACAATGGCATGATAAGTTGTTGTTTTCATTACTAGGTTATCGCACTACTGTTTGTACTTCAACAGGGACAACTCCATATTTATTGGTGTATGGGACAGAAGCAGTCATTCCAACAGAAGTTGAAATTCCCTCTTTTCGAGCCATTATGGAAGTAGAGATTGCTGATGATGAGTAGGTCAAAACCTGACTGAAATAATTGAGTTTGATTGAGGAAAAAAGGCTAGCATCGGTATGTCATGGCCAATTGTATCAGAAGAGAATAGCTCGGGTGTATAACAAAAAAGTACGACCCAAGAATTTTGAAGCTGGTTAGTTGGTATTAAAGTGTATCCTCCGTCATCAGGTTGAAGCTAAAGGCAAGCTCTCCCCAAATTGGCAAGGTCCTTTTATTATTAAGAACGTGTTGCCCAATGGGACCTTATATTTGACAGATATTGAAGGCAAAATGGCAGAGATGGATATCAATGCTGATGCGATCAAAAGATATTATGTATGATATTTTATCCTTTGTTGGTTCTATTCCATGTTTAGTACTTGTATTCTTAAAGATTGATATGATGAAGGCATTTCATTCTGCTATCCAAACATTGTGTCATCCTTTGTTTATCCCGTTTGAGCCTAGTTTTATTTTTCTTTCATATCCCTCTTTTGGAATCAAAATAGAGTAAAAAATAAAATGTCAAGAAAAGAAGAATAAAAGAAAAGCATGAAAAAAATATAATAATAATAATAATAAAAGAAAAAGAAAGAAGTGAAAATTAGATCAAAATAAAGAACAAGATGATGGAACTACGTGCAACCTGATTCTCCTATCTTGGGAGTGAGATACGTAGGTTGCCCTATTCAGGGCTCAGTCCAACCAAATAAGCCATTTTAGAGTCACCCAATCAACAAAAAATTGGGGCATGAGCTAATAAGTTGTTGAGTCGATTCTAAAAGTTGTAAATCCCACCCCCACTTCAAGTGTCGTTTGAGCCTTCTTCCATCATTTTCTTTCTAACCTTATCCAAAAACCAAGTTACAACCAAAGAAAGACCTTCGGATCAATCTTTGATAATGTTAAGGCTAAGCATAAAATGGATACTATGATGTAGTTGGGGGTACTACTCATCTTCCTCAACATAAGAAATCAGGAAAGAAATAAAAATGAGAGAGTCTTATTGGTGAAAACCCTCGTGGGCACCATAAGGCGATGGTAAGTTGAGAGAAATAAAAATGAGAGAGTCTTACTGATGAAAATCCTCATGGGAACCATAAGGCGATGAAGAGTTGAGAGAAACAAAAATGAGAGGGTCTTATTGGTGAAAACCCTCACGGGCACCGTAAGGCGATGGCGAGTTCAAGAAAAAGGTGAAAGGAAAGACGTTTGTTGATGAAAATCTTCTAAGATGTCGTCAATTGAATGAGATATATGAGTCTAATAAGTTGAAGAAGCAGCAGCGGCAAAGGCACGAGCTCAACAACAAATGGGAAGTTTGGATAGGAAGATCAGGCAGCTTAATCCAAAAATGCATGTCATAGTCATTGGAGAGGGTTACCGTTTTTCAGATAAGTTTTCTTCTTTGTTAAAAAGAGGGACATTGCCTTTTTCTTTCATTTACTCATTTATATTTTATCCTTTTATGTCTTCTGTCAAAAGAAAATTCACCATTGTTTCTTTACATTTTTGAGTCTATTCTATGTCAAAATGAGCGAGAAAGGATTTCAAAACTTTCTACCAATCTCCCTAATTGTATGAGGGAAAGCCAAGGCCAACACATGAGAGAAACATAATCATAATTCAAAATAAGGCAAGGGTAGTCTATCAACCGATAGGTTGCTGGATTCATGGGAGTATCAGATGTCAAAAGATGTATCTCGGAGGCAGGGAAAAATAGAAACGTGGTGTTTGAGTCAAATTCATTTCCCCCGATCTGGTCTGGGTCAATGATGCGGCAAAACAGAGGCAAGTGTCGGTGATTCAGAACAAATATGGAAGGAACGAGTACTGGAGCAGATGTTGAGAAGCCAAGTGATGCAAGCCACTACTAAGTTCTAACTGACAAATTTTCTTTAATGAAACAGGGGCAAAGTTTTTGTTCAATAAGTTTAACTACCTTTGGGAAAGCATATTTGGGAAATTTTACTTTCTGTTCAGGACCCTCCTGAAAAATGAGACTTTACTTTCATGTTCAGGACCCTCCTGAAAAATGGGATTTTACTTTATGTTCAGGACCCTTCTTAAAAATGAGATTTTACTTTCTGTTCAGGACCCTCCTGAAAATGGGACTTTACTTTCATGTTCAGGACCCTACCATTACTTTATGTTCAGGACCCTCCTGAAAAATGGGATTTTACTTTCATGTTCAGGAACCTCATGAAAAATGAGATTTTACTTTATATTCAAGACCCTCCTGAAAAATGGGACTTTACTTTCTGTTCAGGACCCTCCTGAAAAATAGGACTTTACTTTCTGTTCAGGACCCTCCTGATAAATGGGACTTTACTTTCTGTTCAGGAACCTCCTGGAAAATGGAACTTTAATTTCTATTCAGGACCCTCCTAAAAAATGGGACTTTACTTTCTGTTCATGACCCTCCTGAAAAATGGGACTTTACTTTCTATTCAGGACCCCCCTGAAAAATGGGACGTTACTTTCTGCTCAGGACCCTCCTGAAGAATGGGACTTTACTTTCTGTTCAGGACCCTCCTGAAGAATGAGACTTTACTTTCTGTTCAGGACCCTCTTGAAGAATGAGAATTTACTTTCTGTTCAAGACCCTCCTGAAAAATGGGACTTTACTTTCTATTCAGGACCCTTCTAAAAAATGGGACATTACTTTCAAAAAAATGAAATCTTTCTTTATCTTAACCTTTTTGGGGATAATTTTCTTTCTAGTTTTGATTTTGATTGCAGGAGCCCACCTGAAGAACAGGGTGATAAAATTGGAAGTTGATGAAATCGAAAGTCAAAAATGGCAAGTCAGAAGCCTACCTAAAGAATAGGGCAAATAAATGAAAGTCAAGCAACATGGTGAAGCAATTGAAAACCAAGCAACAAGTTGAGGAAATTACAAGTCAGGAGCTCGCCTGAAGAATAGGGTGATAAAACTCAAGTCAAGAGTTCAAAAGAAGCTGCATAGATAGGACTTTTGTAATTGTATTTATCTTTTTAACTCTTGTAATTTTTCATTTTTGATGTAATGACAGAGCCGCGATCAGAACCTCGATGGAACCTCAATGGAACTTCACTCAACTCTCCAACTCGGTATAGTCCTTCTCTTTCCAATCATTTGAGATACACGTGACTTGATTCCTTCATAACTTGGATAGGTAGGATGTCCGTCAAGACTCAGTTATCCTTCTTTTTTCTGTTTCTTTCCTTGAATAATGATCGGAATAAAATTCTGTCTCGTTGTCTAATTCTTTGTATGAAAACACTTGGTGTTTAAATTCAAAGGGGGCATGATGTAGACATGTAATTTTGTCCCGTCGAAAATAATCCTTTCTCTGTTATCACGCACTTTGATCCCATCTTATAGTTTTCTTCAAGAAAAACAAATGAATAACCACCTCATCTTTTACTTATTTATTTATTCCCTTCCAATTTTGTCTTATCTTAAAGATTCCAACAACTCACCCAATAAAAAATAAATACCTAACCCTCAACCCTCCAATTAAAAAACAACACCTCATCTCTCACCTAACTACCCTCACCATCCCATACCCCTACCCTCACCCTTACCCCATATAACCCTCCTCATATTTTTTGTCCAAAAAGTAAAAAGGGATAAGGATATGCTAAAAGAGGAGAAGGGTCCCACGAGGAAGCTTCAAAGAAAGAGGAGGGGACCAATTTTATTTTCGTTGGAGATATGCATATAGGCACCATTTTTCCATATATAGAAAAGAGGGGTTCCAATTTTTTCCTAGAGAAGAAGAACAGGAGAAGCCATTGATGAACTCCATTTTTCTTTCTTTTTTCCAATCCATCATGGATAGAGGTTTTCTTTTTCTTTCCTAACCATGAGCGGAATTCACACACATTTAAACACAGCAAACATGTAGTAGACGAATCCATTTTTCTTTTCTTTTCTTTTTCTCTATGACTGCACACACTAACAGAGAGGTCGAGAGGGAAATCACGAGGGAGAAGGAACTAAGGGAGTTGAGAAAGATCTGATCGGTCCTAATTCACTGATTCGACTGACCCAGCTTCAAAACCCCCTAAATCATCTCTTTATTCTTGATTTCTGGGGGAATTTGTCCAAGAAATATCGAGGTTCATCGAAAAAACCTCTCCCATCATTGTCTCGTTATTTTTTTGGGCGAAATATGCCCAAAAAATAACGCCACTGAATCCCTTATTCCCAAACTCGAGTCGAAGTTAGTTTAATCGAGTTATTCCATTTGAATCTATGTCTCGTCATTTCTATTTGCTTGGAATTCTCTGTGGTTTCCTAGGTTTTGGATTTGAATTCTAGGGACTTTTGTATCGGAGCCGAAAGTTCATCATTGTCGAGGTCTCTATTTGGGCTTTCGGATTCAGATTTTCTTTAACTCATTTCTTATCAACGAAATTGGTTCTTTGAAGGTCCATCTCTTTAACTCTACCTTTTTATATTGATGTTAGTTGTGTAGTGTGTTTGTGAGCTTGTTTGAGCCATGTTGACATCATTGTCTTGATTTTTATCTCGAAATTGAATACTCAGAATTGGGGTAGCTGTGAGATTTATAGTAAATAGAGGCGGAATTAAGAATTTGATGAAAAATGGTCAAATTAGATTAATTTGAGTTTATTATTGTTTTGTTTAATTTGGAATAAACATGAATATTGTATGAACTGTAATAGGTCTACGATGTGTTGAAATGGATAGGCCAATGTAGGTTCGGGTAGGCAAGTTTAGGATTAAGTGTTTTTTTTGTGAAAATTTGAATGTGAAAGGTGTTAGATGTTTGTTTTAGTTTATCGCATGAATTTGAAATGTATTCATTTGGCCGGGAAATGTCCCGGAGGTTGATGTATTTATTCACCGGGGAATATCCCGACGTATCATGTTGGCGAAGGAGGATCGTGATCAAGGCCCAAGGCATCGGGTAAAGCACGGGAGCATAGTTAGTATTAGTGTAGGTTAGATAGGATTTAGTTTTTGCATTTTTCTATTTTAGACTATATAAATTGAACTGGACACTGTACTTTTGATTCGCTTTTTTTTTTTATTTTGTTTGTTTGATTATTTTACGTGATTTGTGTGGTTTTTACATTCGTAGTGTCAAAAGTAGCCGATACGCTCCACCAAGCGACCGTGATTGAACCACGGGATCAAGGGATTCCTAACACCTTCCCCTCGGTCAACAGAATTCCTAGTCGGAATCTCTGTTCGCGGATCAATTTTAGAGTCAAATCATTTTGAAAAAGATTTTCCAAAGGTGATTTTGCACACCAGATTATGCTAAGTGGCGACTCTGCGTTTTGAATGTAAATGGTCCTTTTTGAAATAAATTATCTTTATTTTTGTCACTTTAATAATAAAAATCCTTTCGAACTTAAAATCAAAACTTTTTGGGAGTTAAAAAAGGAGTGTGACAGTCGGGTCTCAATTGATACCTTTTAGCTAAAGGTGTGGATCCTCCCTTGATTCTCCATCACACAAATTATCTTAGATGTAATAATCTAAAAACAATAGAATGATATATGTTTCCTTTATTAATACTTCCTTATGACAAGCTTATTTTCACACCAACCATAAAACAAGAACAGCAATATCTATAGTGCAAATTAACTCTCTCTTAATCACAATGAAAGTTGTTGTAGTGGTGTTCATTGCAATGCTTGTGTTCATAGAGCATAATGCTATGACTGATACATTAACATGTCTGATAGAATGTTCAGTTAAGAGAGGATCTCCAGAAAAGTTACTAAAGTTCCTCGTTGGTTATGGTACACCATTTTTGATGCAATGTTCACTTACCAACACATCCTTGCCCTAAGCCCTAGCATCTTCTCATCTTTAATTTCTGTGCTTCGACCTAAGACCTAACTTGTCTTCAATTTCTTCAGCATAATGCAGCTCGTCAGATTTTTTATGAAGTTGATTATGTTATGTAGTAGATTTTGGAACCTAGAAGTTTGCTTTGAGGTTATTTGTTGTTCTCATTAGCTGTGCCATAGGATATTTAACGAAATTACTAGAAATTATGTGTGGTAGATAGTAAGCCCTAAAAAGATCCTCAGATTGAGAGTTCGTGATACCAAGAGAGATCTGACCCAAGATGCATCATCAAAAGAGGTCTGTGTTGTTATGTCAGGTATTATTTCTCGGTTTGATGGATCAGACATTTAGGTACTCAATCATTCTCACAATTACAAGTAACACTATTTTTTCTTCATCAACTATGCTATGAGTCATGAGAACATTTATTTTTAATTTTTACATCTCCATTTAGATCTCGAACCATGAAGTTTAAGTTCTCATATGCCATACTGCTAATGTCGGTAAATGCAGAATATGCTTTAGAGATGGTTTTGAGAAAGATACTTGCAGTTCTGGGATGAGAAAGAATCTGAAAATTCTTGAGAAACTTTCGGTAGGCTTCTATACCAGCTATGGAATGCTAGTAAGTATGGTTCGTGTGTTGATGCTGCTATCACTTGTCTGATGCCCCCTTCCTCTTCTCTGCTGGAGCTCGAGGTAATATTTTAATTTCTCAGTGTATCATGTCGCAATGCTTTCTTCTCTTCCTTTTACACAAGAGATTCTGTCTGCTGGGCTTTGTTGTCTCCTCAAACCCCTAGAACTTCACCTATAGTTGTGCACACACCAAATGAAATCTTACTGCTTCAATGAGATGTTATTTTCTGTCCTTTGACTTTCATAAAATTTCTGAAGTTATTCTGGTCTTTGAATCCAGTTGCTTTTATTGTTGGGCAGTTAAGTCAGTGTTATTATTGTGCAATCACTATTGAAGTTGATGCTGTGATTTTTGCTTATCGGTTAGTCTACAGTATATTATATTATGATCTTTCTCAAATTTGTTTACTTCTTTTCTAAATTACTAGTTGTAGTCCCATTTCATATTTTATTTGCTAAATTGAATTTCTCTTTACATTTCAAGACTTTCTGTAGACCGAAGCAGATCAATTGTAGGGGCTATTCTCTCAAAGGTTGTTCCTGCAATATTTTTTACGATAACTTCTATCTCAAAAATAATGTGGAGAAATGATCCCCTCAAAAGACCAGTACCAAAGTGTATAAGTGAAACTTCTGTTAGACAATGAAGGGTAATTTTGTCGGGTTTGTTGATTGATGTGAGTTTGTTTGATTCTCTTTGTTGGGGATTTTTGGTTTTTTTTTATGGAAGTTTTGATTTTTATTGTTTTGGTTTTGTGGATTGATTTGGTGGATAGTAGGATATTGATTGGACATGTATATCCATCCAGCTCTACTGTGTCAGTAATTAGGATAACAGAAAAGTGAAAAACACTATTTGTATTAGTGTGAATTTGTCAGTTAAATAACAAATTTTTTTATCATATAACTTTAAATTTTTGATAAGAATCATTAAAGTGGGGCAAAATAACCTTCTGGACCCTTGTACTATATCAGTTTCGTAAGTTGGACACTTCTACTTACATGTTTGTCATCTGAACCCCTGAATCAACTAAAAAGCAATATTTTAAACACTTTTTCGGTGAGTGTAACACACTCTCGCCACGTCAGCTTCCACGTCATTTTTAAATATAAAAAATATTAAATATTAAAATAAATTAATTAATTTTTTTAAAAAAAAAAATCCCTCCCTCCCCCTTTTCCTCTTTTCCCTCTCTTCCCCTTTTCTTTCTCTTTCCCCGATTCTTATTCTCCCTCTCTCTTTTTTCTTCTGCTTCTTCTCCTACTCTCTCTCTCTTCTCCTTTTTCTTCTTCTACTCTCTCTCTCTTCTCCTTCTTCTTTTCTTTATAAACCCCAATTAATATGTTTTACTTCCAATGAATCAAAAAAAGTAGTTAAGATTATTAAATTTTATAAAAGAATTTTCATATAAATTCAAGATCCATTGATTGTGTTTAGTTATTTTGATGTGAAATTTTAAATTTTTTTGTTAGCAGATGATTCCATGGTAAAATTGAAATGCAATTGAATTTGTTTTTTTTTTTGAATTAATTCTATGGTGCTTGATTTGAATTAATTTCATGATGTCTTGATCAAATCTTACCAAAAAACTAAAATTTAACATAAAAATTGACCAAAGCTGGTAATAAACTTAGAGGAGAAAAATTTTTGTAATGAAATTTTGTAATGGGATTTTGTAATGCTGGGGTTCTTGATGGAATTTTGTAATGTTGTGGGCTGGGGTGGGGTGGGAGAGTGACTGAATGCTGGTGGGGTGGTGGTTGTGTTACTTGGAGGAGGGTGAAAGACGGGGTGGGGGAATGAGGAGAGGGTGGAAGATGAGAAGAGGGTGGGGGACGAGGAGGGTGCTGGATGGGGGACGGGAATGGTGGTGGACTGGTGGATGGGGTGAGGGATGGTGGTGACTGATGGATGGGATGGGGGATGGTGGTGACTGGTGGATAGGGTGGCGGACGGTGGGGGAGGGGGTGGGGTGATGGACGAGATTGGGGCTGGGGGAGGGCTTTTTTAAAAAAAAAAAATATTTTTTAGTTTTTAGAAATATTTTAAATTTAAAAAACTGAAAAAATATTGAATCTTTAAAAAATATTATTTTTTAAATTTTTAAAAATATTTTTAAATTTAAAAAGCTGAAAAAAGCTGGATGGGTGAAGGGGCTAGGACGGGGCTGGGGTGGGGTGGGGGAGTGGCTGGACTGGGAAGGGGGTGGGGGGGTTTATTTTTTATTTTAAAATTTATTATTTTTTAATTTTTTAAAATATTTTTAAATTAAAAACTGAAAAAAAATTAATCCTTTTTTTTATTTTTTTTTAATTATTTTAATATAAAATTGACAAAAAATTAACCCCCACTCGCATCCCAGGCCATTGTAATCACTCTCCTCGTCCTTGTCAGCATTTTAATGCCACATAGGCAAAGTCAACGGTCAAAGGGTTTAAAATATAATTTTTTAGTGGGTTTAGGGGTTCAAATAACAAACATGTAACTAGAAGTGTCCAACGTATAAAACCGACATAGTATAGTATAGGGGTGCAGAAGGTCATTTTTGCTTAAAGTGGAAAGGAAAAGATAGAAGAGATGCTTTTCATCTTCCAAAGGAAAAGAAGAGAAAATATAGACTGCTAAATTTTCTTTGTTTGCTATTGATTTCCCTCTCTTTGCTTGGCTTCTCTGATTTTTTACCCCTTTGATTATTCAAAAGTTAGTTTAAAGTAATCAAGTTAGATATCTGGGAGATCCTTGAGACATGAAATTAGATTTTGACCTGCTATTTTCAAGATCGATTTTTGCTCTATGCAAGGTAACGCCATTGTCCGAAGTTAGTTTTATGATCTGCTTAATACTGCATAGCATGCCGATATGGTGTTGTTTTTATTGTTTGATGACCTTGCTATTGCGGTGTACGGTTTGTTATTTCTCTGTGATTTGTCATTCAGATTTTTGCATTGATATAGTTAGGTTTCATATATTTAGGACCCCTTTGCTTAAGTGAAATAAAGCGGAAAAAAGAACATGAAAAGAATGTCTATGCTACTATCTTGTCGCTGGTATTGAATATTTTTTCATGATTTTCAGTTTTTTTTTTTTTTTTTGTAGCTTTCAAGTGTTTATTTTAGGTTGAATGACCAAAAGAAAGCCTTTTTACAAGTCTATTGCACAACCTTATGCTTATGCTCTTTAAATAGTTGGGCTTAATCTTCTCATACGCCAAAAGTGAAACCAAAAGCACAAGAGAGGTTGAGCGAGGTAGTAAAATCCTTTAGTGAGGAAGGCCGAGGGTCTATCGGAAGCAATCTCTCTGCCCCACCAAGATAGGGATAAAATTTGCATACATCCTACCTCCCAATACCTTACTTGTAGTACTACAGTGGGTACGTTGTTGTTGTAGTGAGACGGGGAGTGGTATAATGGATTAAAATTATTGAATGAGAAAGTATCTGCTTGTTGGAAGGTGTGCTGCTCTTCGTATATACCATATCCTCTGCATGCATGGGAGATGTAGTTAGATGTAAGAGTACTAATAATGTTTGATGAAACAAATTAGCAATAATGTCATGCAGCAAATTTTATGGTCCCTAAAAAAGTTCTCTTCCCCTTTTGAACAGTAAAACTAAATAGATCCATTATTTCTTTAAATTTTATGCATATGCTCACTTGCAAATTGAGATTGTATTTATGTAATTTTCCTTTATAACTCCTCACTTACTTTGCCCTAGATGTTTGCAACTTTTACTGTTATTGTTCTCAATAGGTTTTCATAATTGTTCTCAATAGGTTTTCATATGTGACTGGGACATCAATTGTCGGCATTAAGTAGAAGGATGGTATTCTCTTGGCTGCTGAATGGACCTTTCTGATGTGATGAAAGTAGTTCTTGTGTGTATTATTTTTTCACGTAATTATTAGGTTCTCTAATCCTTGAAATGGGTGCATTATCATGTTTAGTTGGCGATACAGGATTTAGAACAACAGCTTTGCATGCTCTTCGTTAGTTATGGAGCATGCAAAATTCTCTAGTATTTCTTGGAATTACACTAGATGTAGCAACAGGAGATAGAGTACTTTCAGGAGACTTCTCCACTATCATTTTCTTGATTTAGTCATGTATACTTTAGATGTCTTTTGCTTCCACGATTATCATTTGCCTAGATAAATAATGTCCCCACCCTTTCTTGATTGTCATGGATTCATTTTATGGACATCTAACAAACGCGTGCGTTCTTTTTGAAAGATGTTTCATCTTCCTATGTTGTTGTATCAAAATATTTTAGATATTGTCCATGGCGCTATAATCACACCTTATTTTGATATTTTGAGTTAATAAATAAATATCTTTACTTTTACCTTGCTTTTGCACAATTGTTAAATTTGGAAGGTTTAGGATGTTTAGATCTTTGATATGAAGCTTACTCTGAAATAATTCTACTAAACGTGAGTAGTAGTAGTTTGTCAAATCATTTATATTATGAGATTGAAACTTGAATGAAAATCTAACAAGCTTATATGTAAGTCCAAAATCTCTGATCGTGCTGATTTGGTTGTATAGAGAAAGTACTTGAAGACCATAGATGGTCAAGTCTGTCAGATCTCTGGTGGTGATGTTGGTACTACTATTGATTTGCCCACATTGCAACACCAAACAGAAGAGACATAAAGGTACAGACGGATTTGACACGCTTATGTCTATTATCATAATCTAACTTATGTCCCATAATAACTACAGGACAAGAGAACTACGGATGAAAAAACATTTTCAAGTACATCTTTGCACTTAAAAAGGTACTCATCTTGTTCCAGACCTATTTCTTTTTCCCCCTTTCATCTTAGAGTGTACACACAATCACACTTCTAATACAAAGCGGGCGTGCAAAGTTCAGGTGATGGATAAAATTTGCTCTCAAGATGCAGAGAACAAACTGTTTACTTCTAAACCATAATGGTACAGGATAAAAACGTAATTTTAGCATTATTATAGCTCCATAGTAGTGATTGCGCGTATGCTACTGGATAGAAATACTAAAAGACATTTCTATTTTCAGCGCCTGCAGGAAGAATAAGTTTTGGTTGTCTTGTACGATGATGACATTGCAAGGGTCATAAACTACTGAATAGAAATACTAAAGACATTTCTATTTTCTGCTTACTGTATATATGTTTGTGTGATAGCATATTTATTTCTTAAATATGCTCATATAACTTCAGAGGGAAGATGATTTTGAATCTGTCGTGATAAAATAAAATTTTCTTTTGAAGTGTAAAAACGAAGATATTATCATGAAAAGGAGATAAATTTTAAAGAAAGAAAAGTAGTACTGTAAAATTAGTTCTCTTGGTATTTACTCTTTAGGTATTTCAGTGGAAACTTAATTCTCTCGGTCTTTACTTCATGTTCACATTTTAATATTTTATTAAAATAAACAACAAACAAATAATTATGTCAATTACAAGCGTACAAAGTACGGGCTCGAGCCATCTAGTGTATTTATAAACTGCTTAATACTTTCTCTTCATTTTATGATACATTTTCGTTAATGATATATGTTCCTATATTATAGCTATAAGATCTTATAGCATCATACATATCGTTGCATATTTAAAATCAGAAGTACGAGATTACTAGTATACTTCAAAAAACTTTATTTTCTTTAGATTCTATGTCCAGTTAATAGTACCATAGAAAGTGAAAGGGAGGGAGCATCAAATACAATATCGAGAGAGAAAAAAAACTGAAATTAGCCACTGTATAATAAAACGTCGTCGCTAAAATACTCATAGCTAAGTAGCTAACATATATATATATATCCGTCGCTAAATAAAATGGGTGAAAATGAAATAAAATGGGTGAAAATCATTTTCACCCTTCAACTTTGATTAAAAAATCAAACTCCCCCCAACATTGAACAATAATCATACCCCCTTTATCCCATGCAATGTTCATTTTGTCTTTATAATTTTAATTCTATATTTATGTTATATTTTTTTATATTATATGTAATGAATATTTTTTTAACATGGATATTTATAGCATTTTATTTAAGTTTATTAACTTTATACGTAAATTAATACGTTTTATAAATTTATCACAAAATTCAATATTATTTTTAAGATCGTTATTTTAGTATTATGTATTAAAGAGTCGTTTGGTGTGAGGTATAATTATAATAATTCAGAGATAAATTTTATGATTATTTATCCTGCGTTTAATTAAATGTATTAGGTAGTCTCAAAATTATATGTCGCACCATTTATACCACAGTGATAAGATAAGTTATCACACATACATGTAACTACAACTTATTTTGTAATGACTAATTCCGGAATAACTTGTTTCCAAACAATCCACCCCTAAGTGTGTATATGTACATGCATGTGCGTATATTTTCATGTTTTATCACTCTCTTACTAAATTTGTTTCGTATTACTTAACTTTTTGTTGATATAACACAATCCTTAAGAAAATTTTACTTAGTGGTATATTTTGCCAAATTAACCTTATTAATGATAATTTGAAACTTTAAATTTGTCTATATTGTTACTTTATATAGTTATTTAACACTAAATAGTAGAAAAAAATAATACAATTCTCTTGATTTCACAAATTGAGCAGATAAACTAAAACATTTATTTTTAGCATGAAGATCAAGTGATAGGAAACGATATTATCTATTGTCTATATTAGTAAATAAGTTGTGATTGTCATTAATAGAGTATTACATATTTTATAATTTATATAAATAAATATAATCTTTAAAATTTGACCTTATTTTTATTCGAGAAAAACATCTAGTATTCCCGAACTATGACCAAATTTGCTACAACACACATCAACTTCACGGGGGTCCTATTACCCCTTAAACTAAATTTTAGCGTATTTTTGTCAATCTTTTTAGTTACGTGATACCTTTTGTCAATCGTTTTAGATGGCGTGACACCTTTTATATGGACTCTATTTTATGTAATAAAAGTGTCACATTAGCACAAAAAATGATAAAAACACACTAAATTTGAGTTCAGGGAATAATAGGGACCCCTGTGAAGTTGGAGTGTGTCGTCGTAACAACTTTGACCATAGTTCGGGATGGTATTAGAGGCTTATCTCTTTCATTTATTGTTTGTATTTTCTGCATTGAAATATGTTTATAAAATTAGTAGTACTTATTATTTTCACTTGTTAAAATAAATATTATAGTTTTAATTATTATTAATAAAACTAATTTTTTATTATGCTAATTTACTTCATAAAGATTATCATTAGCTTATATATTTCTTACTTTTTTTTTAGAAGATAATGTTTATGTTTTTATGAAAATTTTGTTATATGAATAATGTTTGTGTTTTTATGAAAAATTTATTATATGAATTTTTTTTAAAATGAAAATATGATGATTTTAAAGAAGTTAAAAAAAAGAATAAAAAAATTGATGATAAAGGGTAAAAAAGAAATTTTAAAAAGTTAATTAGAGTAAAGAGGAAAATATAATTATTGTTTAAAGTTGAAGTGGGAGTTTGATTTTTAAAATAAAGTTGGGGAGAAAAAATAATTTTTATGACTATGGATCTTATTATTTAACCACAGTATTTGTCCGTTGACGTATTCCTACTTTTTTCAGTAGTGATCCTTAGTGACATACTAGCTTTATAATCACAAATGTCATGGTAATGTCTGAAACTATAAATCCAAAAGAGTTTAACTTGTTTTCACCGTTAGTGAAAATTTTATTTTAGGAGCAATAATTTTAATAGATAATAGATAATCAGGATATTATTTTTATAAAATTATTTTGTTAATTATTTGGTTTTTTCTCTTTCTATTCTTTAATTTTAGAATTTGCTAATATCTCTTATACACATTTTCTCCTTAAATTTTTTATTAATCCAAAAAATAATTATTATATTTATTTTTGTCTCAAAAATTTCTCTTACCGATAATTTTACAATGAATTAAAATTATGCTTATAAATTTTTTTTTAGTCCCAATTTATTTATTGATGTTTTGATTTCGAGAGTTAAACTAGTTAACTTTTTATTATAATTTTGTTACAAATCTTTTAAAAAGTAATATATTGTACCGTTAAAACTAAACTAGTTTACTTTTTATTAACTTTTATAGTTCCAATTATACGGTTAATATTAAAAAATTTGAATCTCAAAAAGTGAAAAGTCTCATAAAAATTGAGACATTGAGACTACTATTTTATAGAATAGTGATATATTGCTTATGTTTATCTAAAGATTACACAAATACACAACTTATGTTTTCAATATTACAAAAAATCTTAATTCCCTAAACATATTACAAAAATTTCAACATATACATAGAATGCTATGTATATGTCGGCTATGTTATGTATATTAATAGGGAGAGACAGTATATTAATTAAAGAATTGGGAGAGAGTGTAATTACTTCCAAAAGAGTTGATATTTATGTTATTTATACGTTGTTTATTTCGGTGATTGCTTTGAAGGTTGATGCTACTAATTGATTCAAATTATATGATGTTAAATAACAATAAAGTAGAAATTGACGATCAATGAAAACAAGACACGATTGATCCTATACGCGATTGATCCTTCGTAGTTTTAATAACAAAGTCATAGTGCTATAAAAAAAAATGATAGAGTGAATATAGAGTCCAAGTTGCCTTCTACAACTATTGTTCTTATTTATAATTTTACCTATAATAGGCTTTAAAGTACTCGCTTGTGTAAAAAATAGTTTCTACTACTGACGATGAATACTAGTTAAACTCATTCCAAAAGTACTTTGATACTCTTCACGTACTAATTTATATGACATATTTTTCTTTTTAATTTTTTAATTTATTTGATACATTTTTCTTTTTAGTTTATCCTCTGAACATGATCTAATGTGAACATGCATCCATTTTACTGTTCCAGGATGCATGCCTATAGATGGGAATGATCTTCCGGACCATTGTCATGATAGAAAAGATGAGGCTTACAAATGGGTTCTTCACCATACTAAGAGGTTCAAAATGGCCCATGGCATTATTTTGAACAGCTTTATTGATTTGGAGCGTGGACCTATTCAATATCTACAAGAGGAAAAGCCTGGCAATAAGCCAAAAGTTTACCCAGTTGGACCACTTACACTAGTTGATAAACTTAGTAACAAAACTGATGATGATGAGTCACAATCTTTGAAATGGCTTGATGAACAACCACGTGGATCAGTAGTTTACATTTTCATTTGGGAGTGGTGGGACTCTTATCACATGAACAGACAATTGAACTAGCAACAGGGTTAGAAATGAGTGGACAAAGGGTTTTGTGGGTAATTAGATGTCCAAATAATAGAATACCCAATGCTACTTATTTTAATGTCCAAAATTCAACTAATCCTCTTGAGTTTTTACCTAATGGGTTCTTGGAAAGAATCAAGGGGTTAGGTCTTGTGCTAATTAACCAATTGGGTACCACAGGTTCAAGTTCTTGATCATGGCTCGGTCAGCGTATTCTTGACTCACTAGTCACTGTGGATGGAATTCAGTTCTGGAGAGTATGGTCTGTGGCATTCCACTTATTGCTTGGCCTCTCTGAACAAAGATCGAATGCGGTGATGTTAACCGAAGATATAAAAGTGGCACTGAGTCTAAAAATTTATGATAATATCATTGGACGATTGGAAATTGCTGAAGTGGTGAAAGAATTGATGGAAGGTGAAGAGGAAAAAGGAGTGCGTATTAGAGCGAGAGAGTTAAAAGATGCAGGAAGAAAGACGTTGAAGGAAGATGGTTCTTCAACTAAAGCACTAGATGAAATTGCTTGGAGGTTGAAAAATGTGTCACGTGTTTAGTTAGTTTACTGATTATCCTAAATTACTAGTTTTAGTTACGTCATGTTTTAAGTTTTTATGACTGAGGAATTTACCACACCAACTTTTTGGGTTAATGCAAGCTACTACCAGAAGATAATGGGCTCCGTCCCTCTACCCTCTACTTAATGGTCATTCACACGTATGTCCATACGTTTAGGCCGTCTTTAACATAAATATCGATAATTTTGCTCATAACATAACATATACATAACATTTTGTGTATATGTTGAGATTTTTGTAATATGTTTAGGGAGTTGATTTTTTTTGTAATATTGAAAACATAAGTTGTGTATTTGTGTAATTTTTAGTTAATTTTTACCGCTCAAATTTATGTTCCTCAATTTTTCATTTTTTCTCCTTCAGTATTTTAAGTAATTATTTTAAATGTACGTATTTTGCACGTGTACAATGTTAATTAACAACAAATGTATATCAAAAGAATAAATTGTTATGTGTACGTTATATTATTAAGTGAAAAAATTTGAAAGATCAACATTAAAATTTGAGATTAAAAAATGTACATAATGAAGAACATGATAATTCACCATACATTTTCTAACATCTCCTTTAAATATTATAGTCGTAAGTTATAGTCATGTAAAATATATTAAAATATATATTAAAATATACTTTAATTTTATAATTTTAAATATAATATATGAAAATTTGGAAAAAGAGTATTTAAAAAAGAAAAGAGATATTATTTTTCAAAATGAACTAAAAAAATAACACAAATAGCTAGGATAAAGTAAGATATTGTTGTGTTAGGGTGTGTATATATATGGAAAAATATATTTTTTTTATGTAATTTCTTTCGCACTGACCACTGATTGAGCCAACAAGTACCCTTTCTTTTGAGAATTTTTTAGGTTGCATGTCTTACAGAGTTTTAAAATAGGACTCCTCCTTTTAATTGAGACTAAATAAATATTTGTGTTTTGTTTATTTATTTATAGGGTGAGAAGAGTAAGACCAAATATGAAGTGACTGGAGAGCAATAGTAATCGACTGACTGGTCACTTATTCAAATAACCTGCTCATAAAATTATGCTTCAAATCCCATAAACCATGCAGGCAAGGGCGGACCTACATATATTTGTGGGGTGCTTCGGCACCTACTAAACTCGACACGGAATAGGTAAAATTACATAAAAAAATATATGAAAATAGGTATATAATTTATAAAGCACCCAATAAAACAAAAGTTGATTGGGTGTATTGGCATTTTGAATGATTTTAAGGTTCTCCACTAGAAGTGATGCCCTGGGTTCGAATCTTATTGAGGTGAATTTTTATTTTTTTCAGTTTTTGAAATTTTTAAGCACCCACTATCCTTAAATCTTGGGTCCGCCACTGCATACAGGTCACTTAAGCATAAATCATGCAAGCACTTTGTAAGAAAATTTCATGCATATAATTAATGACTTACAGTGGAGCGGTACACATAAATTTACTATTTCATCTATTTCTATCTTTTTACATATGTCTTTGATATTTTCATCAGGTTCACCCAACAAAGATATAGTTTTTGATCATAATATAAGTTACTGTCACTTTATTGTATTACGCCTCAATTTCTTGATAATCTTAAAATTGAACAATAAGTCCTAAGTCAAATTTGATAGAGAGTGCTTAACCTCTAATATGAGACTTTTTGATGTGAATTTACATTTAGTCGAGTTTCAGTATAAATACAGAACACTTCAAATTATAATACAAATAAATAAATAAATAAATAAAGAGAAGGTATATATACAACTTTACATTAAAATAAGAAAAGTTTCTTAAGTTTACCTCAAATCATAAGGAGAAATTCTCGAAATTATTGACGTCCTCTTTATATCTAAGCAAGTGCCAACAACCAATGATGAAACAATTAACGATAAGTCAAACAACTAATAAATAAAACTCAAATCTCCTAAAAATTTAAACCAACAAATAATTCCTAGAACATAGTACACGTAATTTTTAACCTTAAAGCATAGATAAAGAAAAATCTTAAATTAATAAGATTACTAATTATTATGAATTCAAAATGACCTATCAATTTTTCATGAATGCGATGATCCAAATAATTTATCCAAAATTATAAATAAGTCAATTTCATTATTAACTATTTTGAATTCAGAATGACCAACTAATTTCTCGTTACTAAATGCAACGATTCAAATAATCTGTTCAAAATTATAAATAAGTCAATTTCAAATCACTAGTTGATATGAAACATTATAAACAAAACTAACAAAGAAGTTTCTCAATTTGCAATTATCTATCAAAAATACATCATTTATTATTGTAAACTTCAAAATCGATCTAAACTTTTAGAAAAACATACTTCTACACAAACTCACTTCAAGAACGTGCAATTTTGATAAAAACATATGAATAATATATTCATAGTGAAAAACATAAGAGAAAGTAATAAGATAATCATTATAAAACAAAAATTTCTAAAGAAAAAAAAATAGCTTTGACTATAAAGTTCATGAATGGGATTGTGCAATAATATTTTTTTATATATATAGAAGACTCTAAACCAAAAAAAATAAATAAATAGCTAAGACAAGCAGATATGGAAGATGTCAGACAATGGATAATGACACTACTCAATCCAGAAAAATAATCTACCGCAAGAGCAATTAAAAAAGGATTTATTTCAGACGGACTACTGACAAGATATTGTAAAATAATTGGACACAAATATTCAGATCACCAATGTTCGAGGTGTAATGGAGAAGATAACATTATTCCAGAAGTACATCTAGAATAAAAAAACATAAAATGTCAACTGAAAAGATAAGATAAGAAGCAATAATGGAGATATAGCAGATATGACAAAATCAACGGAGACAAGATATTGTACAAATCTTGAATTATTGTTTAGACTTTACGTAAGATGTAATAATTAGATTTGTAGATTTGTAAGAAAAGGCTAGTAGGCTAGTTAGTAGCCTAGCCCCCTTTTTTGACTTTTTAGCTTTTTGTTTTACATTTTAAAAACGTGTAAAGATTTGTAGAAATTTGGTTCAGATTTTGTTCTATAAATAAAGAAAGCAGAAGGCATTGCAAAGGCAAGCCTTCATGCGTTGAAGCAAACACTTTCTCCATTCCACAACAAATATTTTACTCAGTTAATTAAATAAATATATTTCAATGGAAAAAGCTATGGAGGAACAAACTTCAGAAATATCAAAACTACCCGAACAAGTATATTTATTTATAATTATGAATAGCTAAATTCATAATTCCCAACAATCATGATATGATAAAATAAATTCATATTAGTTACTTTATAGTAAAATTATTCAAAGAATAATATGTTAAGAAGTTTATTAACAAAGAGGAAACGGAGAAAGATCCCTAAGGACTATGCCATCCTAAAGGTGAAACCAATGAGGCAAGAAGCCGTGGCCGGGAGTAACCAGAGTAGAGGCGCTGTTTAAGGGAAAAAGTATCCGAATTACCATGTTAGTAGTGACCGAAGAACATATTATTTAAGAATAATCTAGTATATAGTAAGCTAAGATGACCATATTTTGTTATGTACATGGTTGAAGGGAATATTTTGAAAAAAGCAATTTTATGAAAATGAATAATTATTTATCTGATGTGATGGTAGATAAATTTAAAATACTTATTTTGTATGCACTTAGAGATATAAAAGTAGTAGATATAAGAAAAATCATATTAGAAAAAGCTTTTGGTAAATATTACATGACTAGAGTAAATTATATACCATACCTACCTAATTACTCTTACAAATATTTACCATGATAAGTTACATAGAATTTTTAGAAAAAGATATGAGAAACATACAGTTACTAGAAAAACAGATAAAAATAAATATAGACAAATACATGGAAACTAAAGATATAAAATACATAGAATTTCTTAATAAAAATATACAAGAACTACTAAGGCTAAAACAAACAACTACAAAATATTATAATAAAACCAATTTTAAAAGATAGCTCATTTAGATTATCTTAAAGTTTTAATCTTATATATACTTAAAAATATAGAAATTATAGATATTAAGAAAATAATATTAGAAAAAGTAATAGACTACGAAATTGAAACTCCAATTGTAGGGGGGTGCGGATATTTAATAGATGTAATATATTTAATAGGTTTCTAGTGAATCTATTTTTATTTGTGCGTGGATATTCTTTAAATTTTGTTTTAATATCTTTTAATGATTTACTTTTTTCGTAAGATATATTCATTAATTTGTTTAGTTTATTATTTTATCCTGTAGTATAATAATTAAAAAACAACAAAATATTATACAAATAATGAAAAGTGAAACTGGATCTTTATTTTAGAAATTTAGTATATTTATTTTAGGAAAAAGGGTAAAAAATACCCCTATACTTTGATTAATTGGCTAAATTTATCCTTCGTTATACTTTGAGGCCATTTATACCCTTGCTGTCACGAAAGTTAACACATATACCCTCAAAACTAATAGTGTGCCCCAAATTGATCAAAATTAACTGAGTTCAATTTTAACCTGACCCGGTTCACAAACTACCGATCCAACACCGTCCAATTTAACCCTTTTCCGTCACATTTCTCTTCCCTTCTTCACCTCCTCCACCTTTTCTTTTCAACTTTCAAAGAATACATTGCAAATAACCAGCCATGAAAGGAAAATACAGTGCAAACCTCAAATGGACTTGATATTGTATCAATATCAATATCAATACAGCGCAGATAAACGTGGATACCGTCGAATTTCAATGCAAACTTCTGCGTCTTTTGTGGGTGTACCGATGAATTTGAAGTGATGGTGGTGGTGGTGCTGACTCTCCGACCTTCTTCACATACCGGCTGACGAACTAGACGGCGGCTATCGACTTTCACGCTAGCTATTAAAGATGTAGATGTAACGATGGCTCTCCGACCTTCTTCACATACCGGCTGACGAACTAGACGGCGGCTATCGACTTTCACGCTAGCTATTGAAGATGTAGATGGTGGACAAGCGATGGTCTTACAAAAAGCTCATCGGAGAGAGCATCAAATGAACTCAATATTGAGATCATCATTCTTGGACTTTGTTGCTATTTTTTTTTTTGGTTTTTTTTTTCTTGCATTTAGCTCTGTATTTTCCTTTCAAAGGTGGAGGAGATGAAGAAGGAAGGGAAAGAGAAAGAAATGTGACGGAAAAGGGTTAATTTGGATGGGGTTGGGTCGGTGGTTTGTGAACCGAGTCGGGTTAAAATTGAAATCAGTTAATTTTGATCAATTTGGGGCACACTGTTAGTTTTGAGGGTATATGTGTTAACTTTCGTGACAGCAAGGGTATAAATGGCTACAAAGTATAACGAAGGACAAACTTAGCCAATTAATCAAAGTAGAGAGGTATTTTTTTACCCTTTTTCCTTTATTTTATTAGGATTTCATACATATTATACTGATTATTTCTTTCCATATATATCAAAAGTCCTGAATTTATATCCCCTATATATTAGGAGTGCTTAATTTCTTTCTATATATTTTTTTAGGAGTTCTTAATTTGATTAAATAATAAATTGAGAAAAAAAAGGTGAAAAGACAATTTTGTCTATTGCAGAGACTTTTAATGAAGGGAAAAAGTTTGAATCACTTTTCTAAGGGTCTTCACACTTTTAATATATTATAGATTATAGATATAGATTATAGATTATAGATATAGATATAGATTATAGATTATAGATAAAAAAGAATGACCAATAATATTCATGAGAAAACATTAAAAAAAACCGCAAGACATAGTTAGGTTGCCTTACGTCACAAAAAATTTCCTAAGACAAAATTCACAACTTAACCTAAACGCTTCGCTCTTATAATTTTACATCGTTTAATTATTACTGCAATTTTTATTTTGTTTATATTACTTCTTTTTAATTTTTACGGAATAAAAATTAGATCATAAATCTAGTACTCATCCAATTTGTAACTATTTTCTTTCTATTTCATGTTGGATTTGATTCCAACCTAGTTTGGATTACTATATTTGCATAAGACTATATTAAATGACCTGAGAGTGTATTTTGACGTATCACTATCCTATCCATCCCTAAGCTCACATTACAAATATAGAAAATTTCTTATGTGATGTCAACATAGTATTCTTAAGATAGTGACAAAAGAAAATAAAGGAAAACCTAAGGTATTTACATGTGTAGCATATGAATTCATCGTGAGTTTTAAGCGTATTCTCCTCTCTTTAGTCTCTCTGTCTCATTTATTCTGTATATACGAATGTTGTTTTGGAATATATTTTGGCACCTGGATGAAAAGTAGCTTAATAATTAACTTCCCACACTATATCTCTTGTTTGCATTATATAATTGCATAGAGTATAATGTCATAGATTGAGGATACATAAATTGTTAGTTGTACCAATTCAGAGTGAGTTAGTGTCATTAATTTGTTAAATTGAGGGGCTAAGTATGTTGTTTGACATATGCCGATAGAAACTTATTAGAGTCATTATAGGCAACTTAGTTTTTTGTTGTCCTAGGTCTTTGTAGTAGAGATTCTTGCCTGATTTTCTCGAGGACAAGGCGACAAACAAAGGCTTTACGTGATGTGCCTTGAAATTAGAGCACATCCTATGTTTTTTTAATGTATATTTTTTAGTATTAGAATATTTTTGTAGGTTTTCGAAGTCAAAATAGCCAAAAGGAGGAAAATATAGAAAACCGTTAAAAAAAGCTTGATGTATCGTGGTCTTATGACAATTTCGATGCTTAAAACTAGGAAAATTTGCTAGACAAAGGTATTTTATGTAGGTAAGATATGCGTTAATGGTATTTACAGGTCAAACTAGTTTGGAGAAGTGAATTGCAAAAATTGAAACTTAAAGGCATCAGGTAAAGCCAACCTACGACTGTCGGATCTGACAACAGTCGTCCCATTGCTATCACGGGTTAAAACAGAGAATTGATATTTAGGTGGCTTGCAGACGAATGCATCCCACGATGTTGGATACAATAATTGTTAGGTTGATTGTGGGAAGAAAGTCTACCTACAGTGCATGCAAAGGTTAAGTATAAAGAGGATCAACGAGAGAAATCCATGATCGTTGTATGCAATAGATTTGTTCTGAATATCATGGGAAGGTTATCCTGGAAGCACAAGAGTAAGTAACGATTGTTAGAAGATAGGGCGAGCTCATCCTAAGCATTGTTCCTGCAAACATCTCCCTATGTTCAAAAGTCAAGCATCTAACAATGAGCATTAAAGACGATCGTGGTATCTATCTATGATCGCCCCTACCTTTATGTGAGGCACCACGTCAACAAATCCCATTGTGTTTTGGATATATTTTTTTTATGTCTATAAATACTCCTATTAGATTTATTATTTTAGTTTATTCTCTTAATACTTTTGAGGTATATTATTGTTCATTGAAGTATAAACATCGATTTTTGAGGATTTTAATTAAAAGTGAGGTTTGTGATTTTTATCTCTCTTTGCAAGTTCCTAATTATGATTTAGTCTCATATTTATTCTTGTGTGCTTACAATTATGAGTACCTAAACACCATAACTAGGGTGGATTAATGAAGTAGTATTCAAAGTACTGCGTGATTCTCAAATATTGTTTGTGTATGCATTGTGATTCTCTTTGATTTGATTGTTTTCTGTTCGCGTCCAACGTTAGAATTCACCTTATCCTTTATTTGCAATGAAAAAAGGTGTAGCGGATGGAAAAAGAGAATTAATAATGAGACTTATATCTATCAACCTCCATTTAATTAGTTTAAGTCAGTAAACGGGATAGCTAAAATGGGATCAATGATAGTGGTTAGCAATGCAAAGCTCAGGAGACGATAATACATGATTAAGGATAGTCATCTAATAGGGGCGTAGTTCTTCAAAAATACAGTCACACCGTCCCCTTTATTAGTGAAAGGGAAACTGCTTCCACCTACTTTAAACCATAATTGGAATATACTTCATATCATATGAGCTTACAAAGGGCCCATGAAATCAATGCCCCATACATCAAATAACTCATGCTCTAGTATTGTGGTCATTGAGAGCTCTTGCCTTTGTTAGATGCTTCTTTGTCTTTTGCATTGGTCACAAGCCCTCGCATAATCATGTGCGTCTATGAATGGTGGGCCAGTAGTACCCAAATTTCAAGATTTTATGCACAGTCCATACACCACTATGATAACCTTCAACTGGTGAAAGAATGACATGCCTCTAGAATACTCACCATCTCTATCTCAGGAACATATCTACGAATCAATCCATATGCATAAATTTAAAACAAGTATGACTCATCCCTAAAGAATTTACGCACATTATGAATGAACTTTTTCACTACTAAAATGATAAATCTTCGAATATCACATTACTTATCAAATATTTGAAATCTGCTAACCATGAAATCAAGTCTTGGGATGCGGCCAATACCTACTCATCTGGAAAAGTGTCACTTATCTCAAACTCATCCCTTAACTTCAACATTGCCTCTTTTTAAAGTCGTGATAGGTGGTCAACCACTTGATTTTCAGTCACATTTCGATCCTTGATCTCAAAGTTAAATTTATGTAATAGAAGTACCCAATGATCAACCTTGGTTTTGCACCCTTGTTCGCCATAAGGTACCTTAGAGTTGTGTAGTTAGTATGCACAATCACTTTCATGCCAATCAGATATAATTAAAATTTCTCAAAAGTAAAAACTTGACCAAGAAGCTTTTGTTCAGTAGTTTTTCTAAGCAGAATTAAGTGTTTTGCTATCATAATGGATCAGATGTAGAATCTTCTCTTGCCATTGGTCTAGGACTACTCCTAGCGCTACACCACTAGTATCACACATAGCCTCAAATGACATAGACCAATCCGTTGACAAAATAATAGGGGAAAACTCAACTTTTCTCTTAGACACTCAAATGCTTTAAGGCGCTCGTCATCAAAAACAAACTTACCTCCTTCACCAACAACTTACACAAGGGATGTGCAATTTTAGAGAAATCCAAGATGAATCTACAATAAAGCCTAAAATTCCCTAAAAAACTTCAAATACCTTTCACAAAAATTGGTGGAGGTAATTTTTCAATCACCTCAATCTTTGTTTTGCCGACCTCAATACCTTCTTCAAAATCTTGTAACCAAGTATGATTTTTTCTTTGGCCATAAAGTGGCACTTCTCTCAATTTAGCATGGGTCAAGAAATCTTTGAATGAATCACCAACAATTGAGAATTCATCTATAAGTACTTCAATAATTTCCTTCATCATGTCAGAAAAGTAGACATGATACAACATTGAAAGGTCGCCAACGCATTACACAAATTGAAAGGCATTTTCTTAAGAGTAAATGTCCCATATGGACAAATGGAAGTGGTTTTATCTTGGTCTTTTGGAGCAATCAAAATCTGACAAGAAAGCGATGTCATCCTCCACTAGTAAGACGGTCAAAAATTTGATCCAAGAAAGGCATAAAAAAATAATCCATTTCTATCTATGCATTAGCTTCCTATAGTCCATGCATACTCTCAAACCAATGTCAAGACTTGTGGGAATAAGCTCATTCTTCTCATTTGGAATCATGTGTTCCACCTTTTTTGGTGCATATTGAACTGGGCTCACCCAATTTCTATCGATAATAGGATAAACTACACTAACATTTAACCACTTCATAATCTCTTTCTTAACTACCTCTTGCATAGGAAGATTAATTCTTCATTGATGCTCAATTCAAGGAACACAATCTATCTCAAGTTGAATTTTGTGTGTGCAAATTTTAGGTGGAATATCATTAGGTGACTATTATTTCTCTATTTTTATCATAAACAATTTATTTAAAACATGTGCGACCTCTTGCAGTCTCTTATTTGAGTGCCTAAAAAATGAAATTGTAAAAAAGAGACCTCCTGTGGTGGCTTTTGTTCATCTGCTGGAAAATAAAAACGCAAAATAGCAACCTCATGAAGTCTCTTTTCTGTAAAAAAAAAAATTGTCAGATACCTGTCATTTTAATTCAATTCAACAATATATATATACAATCTATATAATACTAAATATCTCATCCAATGAACACTAAATGAAAATCAACTTGAAGTACCTTGAAATTGAACCAAAAAACATAGTACTTAAGTTATTTATACAATAGTACCAAAAAACATAAGGACGGTAAGAAGAAGAAAGATAAGGATGACAGGAAGGCGGCAACCTCTGAGAGCAAGCGGACCTTCTAGGTGTCCATTTTAGAGAAGAGTAAGATCCCACTTGCTATTGTTACTACTATTGCTATTGATACTATTGTTGAGAGTGGAAGGGGTACAAATATTCCCCCCACAAGACCATTTTTAAGTGCATCAGCCACTGCCGATGCCGACTTAAGTATGAATTCCACGACTACTATCAAGGTCACTAGGGTTGGAGAGGATGGAGGAATTACATTTGTGACCCATATTGATCAATCCATGACAAGTATATAGAGCACCACAATTATGTTTCTATCCTAGTTCTTTATTCTCACTAATTTTGTGTATTGGGGACATTGCACAGTTTCTTAGTTGGGGTGGGTGTGTACCGACATTTGAGATTTTTTTTTGGCATATTTCTTTTCGCACATATGAGCTATCTAGTTAGAACCGACATGTTTAGGAATTTAATTTTTTTTTTGTGTTATCTTTGTGTCATTTATTTTACCAAGAGAACAAGAAAAACTTAACACAGTCGAGAAAATAAAAGCATGCAACTATTTTGATTTAAATTTTGTGTCTAAATGATACCCCTTCGTAAAATTTTAGATTTGTTTGTTGCGTTTTGTGCTTACTATGAACTATGACCAAAGTGGATCTTGCCATGGCATTATGATTATGAGTGTGATAACTATAGCCTAACTATGCATGAATTGAATAGGTAGTGACTATGTATATAGCCCTAATCTATGTGGGTTGTGAGGTAATTACCAACTTCAGCGTGTGTACGCAATCTACAACTTATCCGCTTAGTCTCGCTGATATTGTAGGATAGTAGATTAGGAAAGGATCATAGGTTGTTTTTTAATATTCCACTATAAGCCTAAAAGCCTACCAAATTGAAAATAATATGTCTTGATCTCAAACTTTGAGTCTAAATAGATATTTTTCTTGGACTTACCCATTTACCTTCCCAATTCGATTACAGTGAACCTTCTTTGGCCCTGGTCCTTCCTTAGACATTGTGCACTTCAACTCTAGAAAATTACGTAAGTTGAGGGTAACTATAACGCCCCAGAAAACGGATCCCGGAGCGTCACACGGTGCTTGAGGCTACGAGTAGCCCCAAGCTAACCCTTTGAGCCATTTTCATTCAGTTCAACATAAATCAACAAGGTTTTCATAAATAACCCTCAAATATCAACAGAGTAATCATCATCTCAGAATAAAAGAATTTCAGAAAGATCACAAAATATGACTTATTAGTCAACTCCCAACATCTATACTAGTCTGACAAGCCTCTAAGAAAATCAATAAAACCAGCGAGCCATTGAGACATACCCCAACTGACTCATACTCAGTTATCAAATGTAAACAATTCTGTGAAACCAACATCAGACATCACGTCCTCGGAACATGAGGACTCACCACAAAAGAGGATGTAGAATAGCGTGCCCGAAGAATCACTGTAGAACCTGGAACTGAGCACCTGAACCTACATTCTAAGAAAATGCAGCCCACATCCGAAGATGTGGGTCAGTACCATGGAAAGAAACTGAGTATATAGGGGTGTATGCAGTTGTATAAACATCATCATCATAAATATTTATAAGAAATATGCAGAATGTATGAAAGACTCACATAGCCCGAAGAAAATCATCATAATCATGAGAGGATGAAATAAGTACAATAACACATGTGAGTCATCATATAATTTGTCAATCACTTTCAGTTCATTAAGAATATCAATTCTCATAATGTAAATATCATTTAAATCTTTCGAAAGAATAACTTTCACAATTCCACTTTCAAATTACTTCACCATTCACCATAGACACAAGGAAACACACACACACTGGGAGATCCTATAACCGACATAAACCATGTGAGCTACATGGAGTCCAACGTACAACCCACGTTGGGGAGAGCCATCCTATCCATGCCATCAGAGTAGGACTATCGATATCAAATCCACACAAACTAGTGATCACTATATTAATCAGCCACAAGCTCACTCCTACGGGGGCACATAGTTCTAGGGAAGTAAGGTCGCTTTATACCTCCCACTTAGTGCTAAAGATTTCTCCTAGACTTAGCTCAGATTATTTCAAAGACAATCCACAACAAAACAATTTCAGTAATATATAAATATACATTAGGAGCCATCATGCTTCCCATCTATCAAAATCAACCACGTTGTGGATTTCTTTCACACTCGAGTTCAAAACAACTCCATTAATACAAAAAGGTCAAATCATTTAAAATATCTCAAATATTCAACATCAACGTGCTTATAACACACACTTTCTCAAAAAAACATAATTTCCAATGGGGATTCACGATCAAATATCAAAATCATGATAAATATTGTTTAAGATTCATACTTTATATCTCTACACATGTAAATTCATCTTTCAAAATCATAAACATCAAGATTTCATAATCATCATCATAAGATATGGGTTCATACTTTAAATTCGTAAAAATCAAATAAAAATCATGCCTTTGTAAAGAAAATTACTTTTGGGCACAAGAACGAAACAGAGTTCTTGTTGAAAAACCCCACATACCTTGAATGATGAACTTTAGATCGATATTCATTTTTGAGATGTTAACCGTGCCTTTGAATGATGGTTCTTGGAGTTCTTGAACTAGGAACTTGGAATCTTGAATAAATTTGCAGAATTAATGGTGAACTTTGGAGATTCTTGAAGTTGGATGTAGGAGCTTAGGGTTTTCTTTTTGAGGGAATTTGATGAAAGATAACATATAATGCTTCTAATAGGCTTTAATATAGGGTTTGGACAGATTTTAGGTGAGGGATAATGACCAAAACGCCCCTAAAAATCAAAAAAATTCTCGAATCTATCCTTTGGTGGACTGTTTTGATAGTCTGAAGTAAATCAACCATAACGTTTTACTATGATATCCAAATTGGATAAAACTAATTTCATTAGAAAGATGACTCTCATATCTTTCCATTGATATATAGTATCTCACCCAGATCATTGTGTACAAAGAGTTATGATCATTTGAAGTTGATCCAAAAATTCACTTTTGATAGGCTGAAGTAGATCGACCATAACTTTTTGCTTCGATAGACAAATTGAATGAAACCAATTTCATTAGAAAAAGGACTCACAAAGATTTCCATTGATATATAGTATATCACCCAGATCATTATGTACAAGGAGTTATGATCATTTAAAGTTGGAGCAAAAATACGCCAAGCCTCTACTATTCACGGTTCGATCGGAATGTTCATAATTCGTCACTCGGGTGTCTGTTTTGGATGATCCACATATTGTTGGAAAGATTATTCGATACTCTACGCAATGGTGGGTCATAATCTAAGACATTCAACATGAAAAATTTATAATTCATTCTAGAAGATAGAACCCAACACGTTTACGCACAAAATTTCAACGAAAAATTTCCTGGGGTATTACAGTAACTATCATAGGGGTGCTAAAGAAATTGGATATGTCAAAAAAGTTAGTAAATGAAAAAAGAATTTGAGTGCGGTCTTGAATGAAAATGAAATAAAAGAAAAAAAATAATTAAGAAAGGTTTGAAAAATAAAGAAAAGAAGTTGTAAAAAGAAAACTGCACCCGAGGTTTGAAAAGTTAAAAAGAGAGAAAAAGACAGTGAGTAAGAAAGTGGAGCCAAAATTAGTGTAGGTCCAAGGAGGAATAATTTACTTGATCCTTATCTACCATATCCATCCTAAGCTTACATTATAAGCCAATAAAAGTCCTGTAGCAATTCTAATCCGATGGTCTACAAAACTAAGGCGTAGAAAATAAAGGCAAGCCTATGGTATTTTATGGGCACTATTTTAACTTCTTTGTGAGATTTTATGCTTAGATTCAGTACCTATACTGCTATTCATTATGTATTTTTAGTATGAGGGGCTTCTTTGATGTGCGGGTGCAGGGGTGGTATTGTAGTTTCTACTTGTTTGGATAGTGTCATTGGTTTGCGTGCTAGGTTCTTTGTTGATAATGTAATGCCATTACTTGATCTCTTTGTGTCATGGTGAGTGGTTTGCATCACACAACAAACTTTGATTTGATGAGGTTGGAGGGGTTGAACTTGTTTTTTGGTTAATGCGTGCTTAAGTTGATTGTTGAAATATGACTGTCGTAGTACTCTTGAATTTATCTGGGTTAAGTGTCATGTAGTTTTTAGTTTTGTTTAGCTTTATTTTGTTCCCATGAGGATATGCAGACGTTCTAAGTTTAGGTGTTAATGTGTCGTAGTCTTACGACACTTTCGATGCTTAAAATTAGGAAACTTTACGAGTACCAAAGGCATTTTTATGTAGGTATGATGTGTGTTTATGGTATTTATAGGTCAAACTAGTCCAGAGATGTGAAATGAAGAAATTGGGACTTAAGTCCATCAAATGAAGTCAACCTACAACCTTTGGATCTAAAAACGATCGTCCCATTTATATAGTTGGTTGAATCAGAGAAACGATATTTAGGTAGCCTTCAGACGAATGCATCCCATGATCATCATTAGAAGTAACAATTTTTAGATTGATTGTAGAAAGAAAGTACAACAACAATACATGCAAAACTTGAGTATGAAGAAGATTCCACGATCTTGCAAGAAACAACAGATTCACTCTGTTGATAATGGGAAGGTTATCATGCAAAGTGAAAAATTAAAAGTAGGAAGCATGAGACAAAGTAACGAATAGGATGAGATCATCCAGAGCATCATTCCAGCAAACATCTGCCTATGTTCAAAGGTCAAGAATCTAATAATGAGCACCAAGGAATATCGTGGTATCTACCCACAATCTTCCCTATCTTCGTTCGAGGTGCCAGCTCAACGAAATCCATTGTGTTTAGGATAGATTTTTTATATCTATAAATACTTCTATTAGGTTTATTATTTCAGTTTACATTCTCTTGATACTTTTGAGGCATATTATTGCTCTTTGTAGTATAAACATTGATTTTTAAGGATTTTAATTAAAAGTGAGATATGTGTTTTTTATTGTCTTTTTCGTAAATTCATAATTATGATTTCTTCTCAAACTTATTCTCATTTGATTAAACTAAACACTACAACTAGGATTGTGGAAACCATGACGGAATAACAAAGTAGTGTTCCAAGTATAGCGTGGTTCTCAAATGGTGGTTATGCATGTATTGTGATTATCTTTGGTTTGATTACTTTTTGACGGTGGCTAGCATTATAACTTGCCTTATCTTTACTCGCCATAACAGAAAGTGTAATGGATAGGAAAAGGTAATTAACAATGAGACTGGAGCTATCAGCCTCTATTTAATTAGCTTGAGTTGATAAATGTGATAGCTAATATGGAATCAATGATAGGGATTAGTAATGTAAAACTAAGCCTGTCAAATGGACCGGACTGACCCGGCCCACTTAAAGGACCCAGCCCGGTAAGCCCTAGGGCTTTAGAGTTTCGGATTTCGGATCGATTATTTTTTTAATTTGGGCCCGATTAATCCGACCCGAATCAAGCCCGGTTCAGGCTCGCCGATTAACTGGCTTGGTCCATCCCGGAATCAATTTTTTTTAAAAAAATTTTTGGTTTTTTTTTTAAAAATTAGTATATAACTTAGTATATAACTATATCCATATATATTGTAATGTATATGTATTGTAGTATATTTAATTTAAAGCATTACATATACATAGAATAGAGTGTATATATGTGAATATATCTACTATAGACGTGTATATTTAACGTATACATGTGTATATGTTTTATAAATTAGTATATAACTATATCTATATATATTGTAATGTATATATATATTGTAGTATATTTAATTTAAATTATTACATGTACATAGAATAGAGTGTATATAAGTGAATATATCTTCTATAGACGTGTATATTTAACCTATATATGTGTATATGTTTTATAAATTAGTATATAACTATATCTATATATAATGTAATGTATATATATTGTAGTATATTTTATTAGTAGTAGTATATATACATTGAATGGTGCGTATACATGTGTATATATCTTCTATAGATGTGTATATTTAACATATACATGTGTATATTTTTTATAAATTAGTATATAACAATATATATATATATATATATATTATAGTATATTTTATTTAAAGTAGTACATATATATTGAATGGTACGTATATATGTGTATATATCTTCTATAGACGTATATATTTAACGTATACATGTGTATATATTTAATAAATTAGTATATAACTATATATATAGTGTGTTCATATATTGTAGTGTATATATATTGTAGTATATTTATTTAAAGTAGTACATATATTGAATTATAGGTATATGTGTGTATATATCTTCTAAAGTAGTATATATTTAATGTATACAGGTGTATATATTTTATAAATTACTATATAACTATATATATAGTATGTGTATATATTGTAGTGTATATAGATTTTAATATATTTTATTTATAGTATTACATATATATTGAATGGGGCATATATATGTGTATATATCTTCTATAGACGTATATATTTAACGTGTACATGTGTATATATTTTATAAATTAATATATAACTATAAATATATATATATATATATATATTATAGTATATATATATTGCAGTATATTTTATTTAAAGTAGTACATATATAATGAATGTTGCGTGTATATGTATATATATCTTCTATAAACGTATATATTTAACGTATATATGTGTATAAGTTTTATAAATTAGTATATAACTATATATATATATATATATATATATATAT